>NC_057390.1:3052944-3202944 GCF_019320065.1 Cervus canadensis
CACTCAGTGCAACCAAGCACTTACTTTACAACAGGTTTTCTCCTGGTCACAAGGAGCCGATGTAAACAATGATGCTGTGGACACTGGAACACATGCCTCTTTTTAAAATTTGTTTTTCGATTCCACCTAGGAGTGGAATGCCTGGGTCGTATGGTAGTTCTGTTTTTAGTTTTCTGAGAAACCTACATATTGTTCTCCATAGTGTTTGTACCAAGTTACATTCCATCCACAGTGTACAGGGTTTCCTTTCTCCACATCCTCACCAAGACTTGTTATTGGTGTTCTTTTTGATGATAGCCCTTCTGACAGGTGTGAGGTGATATCTCATTGTGGTTTTTACTTGCATTTCCCTGACTAGCCCTGTTGGCCATCTGCATTTTCTCTTTGGAAAGTTATCTATTCAGTTCTTCTGCCCATTTTAAAATCAGGTTGTTTGTTTTATTGATGGTGAGTTGTACCAGCTGTTTATATATGTTGAATAGTAATCCCTTACTGGTCATACAATTTGCAAATATTTTCTTCCATTCAATAGGTTGACTTCTCTTTTTGTTGATGGTTCCTTTGCTCTGCAAAAGCTTTTAAGCAAAGGGATAATGAGCACCTTGGAGCAGGTGCCCTCATGGGACACAAGGGGCTTTGTATTTTCTAGTTGCTCTGCCCAGAGGCTCCTTACTCACCCCCAGCCCCCTCCTACCCAATTCTCTGCCCCTTGCCATTCCCATGTGACTGCATCCTTCCTGGCATGGGTTTTATAATTTCAGAAATCTTCTCGAACTCCAGATGGGAAAGATTATGTCTTATTGTGTAAATGAAGACAAATCAACATTTCTTGCATACGTGGCATGGTCAGACAATGTTTTCAGAAATGCCTGTAATATGAGGCCTCAAACCTAGCAGAAAATGTGCGTCATCTCAGGAGCAAAAGCAAAGCTCCATGCTCTGGCCCCATGGGTGGGGAAGTGGTGCAGCAGCCTCCCTGCCCTCTTTTGATTCCTATTTTTTCTTCTCCTTTTATGTCCCTTTGCAGTTTTAAATACCTCTCTTCTATGATGGAGGCTGGGGTCTCTCTTGGTGCCTGTAGCTTTGTTCTTAGTGTCTGGGGGTGTCTTTGAGCTCAAAGGACAGAGCTGTGAAGCCCCAGGAGATGTTCCGTGTGAGAAAGCTCGATGTGGTGAACGTCTGATACATCCCCATTTAATTTTCATGATGGTGGTAACCCTCATACCCATTTTACAGATGAGGAAACTGAGGCTCAGGGAGGTTAAGGTACAAACCCAGCATCCGATGACCAATGTAGAAGAGACGATTATTTTTTAATTTTAATTTTTTTATTGAAGTATAGTTGATTTACGATGTGTTAATTTCTGCTGTATAGCGAAGTGACTCAGTTTTATATTTATATACATTCTTTTTTTATATTTTCCATTATGGTTTATCCCAGGACATTGAAAATAGTTCCCTGTGCTACACAGTAGGACCGTGTCCTTTCGTCCTGCATCTACTGATCCCAGTCCATCCCTCCTCCACCCCCTTGGCAACCACGAGTCTGCTCTCCACGTCTGTGAGTCTCTTTCTGCTTCATAGATAGGTTCGCTTGTGTTATATTTTAGATTCCACATATAAGTGATACCATACAGTATTTGTCTTTCAAAGAGGCAATTCTGTTGGTGGCTTTTGTAGGCTTTTAACCAACTTCTCTTCAGTAATTAAGAATTCTGTTTGATTTAACTCAAGTTCCAGGGGAGAGGGCTGCTAACTCTCCACCCCAAAGAGAAACTTATTGTCTCCCCAGCCCAGTCTGGGAACAGAAGCCCTGTCTCTTAACTAGAAAGGGGCTATGGAGTTCAGCCCTTATAGCAAGGAGAGAAAAGAGAAATGAGCAACAAGAGAGAGGAAAACAGAACATCCACTCTCCTCAGAGAACCTCGCGCCCAGAATCCAGTCTTGGTTCTAGTTCCATACCTGCCACTGAACCCTGATGTGACCTCGTTCAGCTCCTCCCCAGCTCTGCATCCATTCCCCATCTATTGAGTTTTTATTCTATCAATTATACTTTTTCTATCTAACTCTGAGTCTTTTATATCTGCCTGTTTATATTTCATAGTCTCCTGTTCTTTCATGGCAGTTATTCCATCCTTTATCTCTTTGAGTAATTTAATATATTTGATGTTAAGCCCTTTTTATTTATTTTTTTATTTTTTGGTTAATGAATAGTAAATTGATTTATTGGTGAAATTAGCAACTACAGAGCTTCCTGATGATATAAAATCAGTAGATAATTCACAGAAATTAGCTTCCAGATTTTCATTTTAATTACTACTGTGAAACAACATAATTTAGTACCAAATGTTTAAAAACCCATTATAATTACCAGACTCTGAAACATGCATTATTTGGATCTCATCAACTACACAAAACTCATCCATTTTTCTTTTGAAAAAGGTAGTAGAAATCTCAAAGAATAATGGAGAGACTACTAACTAAAGGTATGATAACTAATCGAGCACCATGATTCCATTCTCAGGACCTCCCAAGAGGCTGGAAGGAGGAAGGGAAGAAGTGAGGATGTTGGAGAAATAAGGGTCATTCTTAACTTCTGGTCCCTTTTGTGCTGTAAGGCAATGCAAGGTCTAGCGAAAACGAAAACTGCTGAGGCTGGAGATTAAAACAAAAGCTTTTGGTTCAGACCCTGAACCTCCTTTTGGTAAAGGAGGCCCTGGAGAACAGTAGACAGTTTATCCAGAAGGCAGTGTTGGAGTTGGCTTCAGCAACTAGGGGGTTTCTTCTTAGCGTCCATGTCTTTTTTAATTTCTTCAAGTTTTTTAGCCAGGTTTGGTATGTCATAGTTTTGAGCCAGATACATTCCCACCACGTTGCCAAGAGTAAATCCAAGCAAGAACTGGAGCATAGTGTTGGCAAGCTTATTTTTTTAATTTACTGGAGTATAGTTGCTTTAAAGGGGTTCCCAGGTGACTCAGTGGTAAAGAATCTGTCTGCCAATGCCGGAACCGCAGGAGACACAAGAGACATGGTTTTGATCCCTGGGTCGGGAAGATCCCCTGAAGAAGGGAATGGCTACCCTATCCAGTATTCTTGCTTAGAGAATCCCATGGATGGAGGAACCTGCTGGGCTACAGTCCGTGGGGTTGAAAAGAGTGGGACACAAATGAATGACTAACATTTTGTATGTGTGTGTGTGCCTTACAGGGTTGTGTTATTTTATACTATAAAAGGGAATCGGTGTGTGTGTGTGTGTGTATACATATCCCCTCTCTTGGATTTCCTTCCTAATTAGGTCACCACAGGCATTGAGTAGACTTCCCTGAGTAGGTTCTCATTAGACCAGGTTTGATCTCTGGGTTGAGAAGATCCCCTGGAGAAGGGAATGGCTACCCACTCCAGTATTCTTGCCTGGAGAATCCCATGGACAGAGGAGCCTGGTGGGCTACAGTGCGTGGGGTCACAAAGAATCAGACACAACTGAGTGATTAACACTTTTTTATCTATTCTATGCATAGTATCAAATGTGTATATATGTCAATCTCAGTCTCCCGATTACATCCCGCCGCCCATCCCCTCCTTGGTGTCCATACATTCGTCCTCTATGTCTGTGTCTCTGTTTCTGCTTTGCTAAAAGGTTATCTCTACCATTTTTCTAGATCCCACATGTATGTGTTAATATGGGATATTTGTGTTTCTCTTTCTGACTTACTTCACTCTGTATGACAGTCTCTGGGTCCATCCACGTCTCTAAAAATGACCCAGTCTTGTTCCTTTTCATGGCTGAGTAATATTCCATTGTATACATGTACCACGTCTTTTGTCCATTCCTCTGTAGACGGACATCTGGGTTGCTTCCTTGTCCTGGATCTTGTAAACAGTGCTGCAGTGAACATTGGTGTGCATGTGTCTCTTGGAGCTATGGTTTTCTCTGGGTGTATGCTCAGTAGTGTTAAGCCTCTTTTAGACTGTTCTTTTTCTCTGTTTCCTTAGATGTAAAATTCTTCCAGTTGGGGAGTTTGGGGAAACTCCATGAAGTGATTGTGACTCCATCGCGTCTGGGTAGTTCTCTCATGTACGTCTGGGCACGTGTCCTTGACGTCATATATGAGGTGCTCCTACACGGGTCCCAGCCTCCCATGGGTGGGTGGGGGCCTCCACCCTTGCCACTGGCACCTCTGCTGTGGTCTTTTGTTCACGTTGTATTCCCTGTCATTTCTGAGTGTTTGGAGCAGAATGGATAGTTTTCAGTGGGTACTGGGTTGGCCACTTTGAATGAAAGTTCAATTGCATCATCTGCAGACAATTCACAGGTGAGGAAATGGAAGCCCAGGGAGCTAGCGTGACTTGCTCAAGCACACACGGCTGGAAAGGAGGATTATAATCTGGTTAAATCCTCTCCACTCCTCTGCATCTGGTGGCCTCAGTGCTCACCTCAGCTCTGATTAATTGCTGGCAGTGTGTTCTGTAGACACAATTTTTTTTTTTTTTTTGCTCTGTGAGCTGAAGAGACTGACCTCTCCCCTTCAGCATGCAGAACAAACTCAAAACTGTCCTTGGTAGAAGTGAAATAAAAACTGACAAGGTTTAACCTGGTATATCGGAAAAGGTGTGAGACCTGGAGTCTGACCTCAAGTAGGTCACTTAACTTCTTGGAGCCTCAGTTTTCTCATCTGTAACATGGGGATAATAATCAAATGTATCTCTCTGGGTGGTGATAAGTGTAAAGTGGTGAAAATGCATGAGTTTCAAACATAGTAGCTGCCTAGAAAATACTTTTTCCTCCCGTGGAGGAAAGCACACTAGTGCTTTCACACACTAGTAGGGGAGCTGTGGACTGGGACCGCTGATCTATTAAGTCCCTCAGGGTTTTGAGAGTACATGGGAGGAGAGGTTCTCCAAAGACAGAATAGAGACGATCAGGGAAGGGTCCAGAGAAGCCAGACTTTAACTCCGTTTTGGGAAAATGATGAGAGTTTACCTGATCTGAAAGGAGTAGATTTTAGAGGAAATGAGCTCCCCATCACTCAAAGAGAGTTTAGAAATAAGCCCATTCATCTATGGACAATTGATTTTTTTTTAAATGTGAAGTGTGGTTGATTCATAATATTGTGTTAGTTTCAGACATATAGCAAAGTGATTCAGTTAAAGGGGTGTGGGTGTGTGTGCGCGCGTGCATTTGTTCTTGTTCAGTCATGTCCAGCTCTTTGAAACCCCATGGACTGCAGCATGCCAGGCTTCCCTGTCCTTCACTGTCTCCCAGAGTTTGCTCATACTTATGCCCCAACCCATATGGTTGATGCCGTCCAACCATATCGTTCTCCATCATCACCTTCTCCTCCTGCCTTCAATCTTTCCCAGGAGGGTCTTTTACAGTGAGTTGGCTCTTCACATCAGGTGGCCAAAGTATTGGAGCTTTCAGCATGAGTCTTTCCAGTGAATATTCAGCGTTGATTTCCCTTAGGTTTGTCTGGTTTTATCTTCTGGCTGTCCAAGGGACTCTCAAGAGTCTTCTCCAGCACCACAGTTTGAAAGCATCAATTCTTCAGCGTTCAGCCTTCTTTATGATCTACCTCTCACATCCCTACCTGACTACTGGAAAAACCATAGCTTTGACTGTACAGACCTTTGTTGGCAAAGTGATGTCTTTGCTGTCTAGGTTTGTTATAGCTTTCTTTCCAAGGAGCAAGCATCTTTTAATTTCATGGCTGCAGTCACCATCCATAGTGGTTTTGGAACACAAGAAAATAAAGTCTGTCATGGTTTCCATTGTTTCCCCATCTATTTGCCATGAAGTTATGGAACTGGATGCCCTCATCTTAGTTTTTTGAATGTTGAGTTTTAAACCAACTTTTTCACTCTCCTCTTTCACTTTCATCAAGAGGCTCTTCAGTTCCTCTTTGCTTTCTGCCATAAGGTTGGTGTCATCTGCGTATCTGAGGTTATTGATTTTTCTCCCAGCAATCTTGATTTCAGCATGTGCTTCATCCAGACCAGCATTTTGCATGATGTACTCTTCATAGAAGTTAAATAAGCAGGGTGACAATATACAGCCTTGACATACTGCTTTCCCTATTTGAAACCAGTCTGTTGTTCCATGTCCAGTTCTAACTGCTGCTTCTTGACCTGCGCACAGATTTCTCAGGAGGCAGGTAAGGTGGTCTGGTATTCCCATCTCTTTAAGAATTTTCCACAGTTTATTGTGATCCGCACAGTCAAAGGCTTTAGCAAAGTCAATGAAGCAGAAGTAGATGTTTTCCTGGAATTCCCGTGCTTTTTCTATGATCCAACAGATGTTGGTGATTTGATCTCTGGTTCCTCTGCCTTTTCTAAATCCAGCTTGAACATCTGGAAGTTCTCAGTTCATTATACCATTAAAGCTTAGCTTGAAGGATTTTGAGCATTACTTTGCTAGCATGTAAAATGATAGCACAATTGTGCGGCAGTTTGAATGTTCTTTGGCATTGTGCTTCTCTGGGATTGGAATGAAAACTGACCTTTTCCAGTCCTGTGACCACTGCTGAGTTTTCCATATTTCCTGGCATATTAAGTGCAGCAATTTAACAGCATCATCTTTTAGGGTTTGAAGTAGATTTCCTGGCTATTGTAAATAGTGCTGCTATGAACATTGGGGTGCATGTATATTTTCTAATTCAAGTTTTTGTCTTTTCCGGATATATGCACAATAATGGGATTGCTAGATCAAATAGTAGCTCTGCTTTTAGTTTTCAGGGAACGAAACTTTCGTACTGTTTTCCACGGTGGCTGTATCATTTACACTCCCACCAACAGGGTACCGTGTGTCTCCTTTTTCTAACACCCTCTCCAGCATTTGTTATTTGTGGACTCTTTGATGATGGCCATTCTGATTGGTGTGTGGTGACCTTCACTGTAGTTCTGATTTGTATTTCTCTATTAATTAATGATGTTGAACATGTTTTCATGTGCCTATGGCCATCTTTCTGTCTTATTGGAGAAATGCCTGTCTTTTGCCCATTTTTTGACTGGATCACTTGTTTTTTTGATAATGAGTTGTATGAGCTGCTTATATATTTTGGAAATTAAAACCTTCTTTGACCGAATCATTGGCAAATATTTTCTCCCGTTCTGTGGGTGTCTTTTCACTTTGTTCATGGTTTCCTTTGCTGTGCCAAGCTTGTAAGATTGATCAGATCTCATTTTTGCTTTTAGCTCTTTCTCCCTGGGAGACTAAGAAATATTGCTATGATTTATGTTAGAGAATGTTTTACCTACAGTCTCTTCTAGGAGTATAATGGTTGCCATCTTAGAGTTAACTCTTTAAGCCACTTGGAGTTTTTGTGTGTGGCGAGAGGGTGTGTTCTAATTTCACTGGTATACATGTGGCTGTCTAACTTTCCCAACACCAATTATTGAAGAGACTGTCTTCTCAATTGTATAGTCTTGCCTCCTTTGTCAAAGATTAACTGACTAAAATGAAAAGAAAAACTAGAGAAAAAGATTAATTGACTCTGGGTGCGCGGGTTTGTTTCTTGGCACACGATTCTGCCTGTTGATCTGTGTGACTGTTTTTTGTGTGTGTGTGTAGTACCACACCACTATGTCTTTGTAGCACTGTGGTGTTGCCTGGATAAACAAATTTTTTCTCTTTTAAATTATGAAAATAAGTTAATACATTTACAGGAGACTTGGAAAAATACAGAACAAAGTTCCACTACATATTACAATTATTTTTAAGAAGATTGATATTTAGTTGGCTGTCAAACTCTCAAAAATTAATAGAATAAATATACAGGGAAGTAGAAGGATATAGGACACAATGAACAATGGATTTCTTGGAATCTAGAGCCAGGTGTAGGAATGTCAGATCCTTGGCTTAGCCTCTCTTGATAGTTTATTTTGCAGATTTTTTTTGAAGCTGTCCTTTATATTGAGTGTCAATAGGGTCTATTACCTCAAACAGTGTAGTGCAGTTATTGTTTGTAGCCCCGTGAGGATGACAGATTGACTAGTGGGATTTCTTTCTCGTTGTCCTTCTGATGGACATGCCTGCATTCATTAGGAGTGAAGAGCATCTTGGTTTGTAGTTGAGGGTTAGATTTACTTTTTTTTTTTTCTTCAAGGTTAAGAGGATAATTTACCATGGCACTTGGCTTCCTGAAATTCCATTTTGGTTTTAAAATTTATTCCTGTAATAACCACCCCAGTACATATCCTAAGCATAGCTGTTATCATTGACAGCCCCCTATGATCATAGAAAAAGCAAGAGAGTTCCAGAAAAAACATCTATTTCTGCTTATTGACTATGCGAAAGCCTTTGACTGTGTGGATCACAACAAACTGTGGAAACTTCTTAAAGAGATGGGAATACCAGACCATCTGACCTGTCTCTTGAGAAACCTGTATGCAGGTCAGGAAGCAACAGTTAGAACTGGACATGGAACAACAGACTGGTTCCAAATAGGAAAAGGAGTACGTCAAGGCTGTATATTGTCACCCTGCTTATTTAACTTATATGCAGAGTACATCATGAGAAGCGCTGGGCTGGAAGAAGCACAAGCTGGAATCAAGATTGCTGGGAGAAATAGCAATAACCTCAGATATGCAGATGACACCACCCTTATGGTAGAGAGTGAAGAGGAACTAAAAAGCCTCTTGATGAAAGTGAAAGAGGAGAGTGAAAAAGTTGGCTTATAGCTCAACATTCAGAAAACTAAGATCATGGCATCCGGTCCCATCACTTCATGGGAAGTAGATGGGGAAACCATGTCAGACTTTGTTTGGGCTCCAAAATCACTGCAGATGGTGATTGCAGCCATGAAATTAAAAGATGCTTACTCCTTGGAAGGAAAGTTGTGACCAACCTAGATAGCATATTTAAAAGCAGAGACATTGCCAACACAGGTCCATCTAGTCAAAGCTATGGTTTTTTCAGTGGTCATGTATGGATGTGAGAGTTGGAATATAAAGAAAGCTGAGTGCCAAAGAATTGATGTTTTTGAACTGTGGTGTTGGAGAAGACTTTTGAGAGTCCCTTGGGTTGCAAGGAGATCCAACCAGTCCATCCTGAAGGAGATCAGTCCTGGGTGTTCATTGGAAGGACTGATGCTGAAGCTGAAACTCCAGTACTTTTGCCACCTGATGCAAAGAGCTGACTCATTTGAAAAGACCATGATGCTGGGAAAGATTGAGGGCAGGAGGAGAAGGGGACGACAGAGGATGAGATGGCTGGATGGCATCACCGACTCGATGGACATGGGTTTGGGTGGACTCCGGGGGTTGGTGATGGACAGGGAGGCCTGGCGTGCTGGTTTCATGGGGCCTCAAAGAGTCAGACACGACTGAGCGACTGAACTGAGCTGATGCCTTGTGTACTCCCGGTGGTCATAAGCCCCGGTGATCCCGTCGTAGTTACAGGTATGTCCACAAGGCAGCAGCACTTTTCCACACCCTCCTTTGGTTTCTCCTGCAACCAGAGCCTTAGGGAATGTCAGGTTCCTCGGTTGTGCACTGGAGTGGCATGTGTGTGAGTAAACACCAAAGGTCTTGTGTCCCACTATTTTCTCTCCCTAAAGTTTTACATCCCCGAATTTTAATAAATCCCAACAGGGCCAGAGCACCCAGCTTTAGATGCTAAGGTGCCTAGGAGGCTGCACTCTCCGGAAGGGGATTGTGCTGGGAAACTTAGCACCAGGAGAGGCAGAGAGTAGTTGACTGTTGCCTCCGAGATCCTCCAGGCCTGATCCCACTCCCGACTCTGGTCCCAGCCAGAGCCAAGCAGACACTAGAGGTTTCAAAAGGGTCTCAATGAAGGGTAACCTGCCAGGCTGCCTCGTAGGATGAGTGCTAAATAAGGTAGTTTCGGGGGAATAAAATAGGCCTTGCTCTTCTTTGTTTTCCTTTAACATCATGGTCTTGTTACGTTGCAGTGGAGTCAACTGGCCGTTTTGTGTTGTTATCAGCGCACAGATGCCTGCTTTAGGTACGACGTAACCGTGGGGTGTATCTGTGTTTCCGCTTGTTCGTTTTTTTGTCATAGGGCTTATTGCAGAGTGTCAGGCAACCTGCTGAGCACTAGGTCCTTGGTGATTGTCTATCTCAGACCCGGTTTTCAGTGTATATGAGGAAGGAAAGAGAATTTCTGTGGATAAGTCAGAGACAGAGGTTTCTGTGTGTATGCTGAAAAATGAATTAAAGATTAAAGTAAGAACGCTGATAGTCCTGGTGGATTATCTGTGACAGATACAGATTCCTCTGTTTATGCTAGCCTCAACCCCTTAATCTGTCCCCATCCCTTCACTTTTGTTTTTTCTGGAACCCTCGCTCTGAGTTAGAATTCTCAGTGTCTCTCTTGGGTGTAAGTTCAAGCCTATGTTTCTGGTTTTTCTTTTGCCCAGAAGGGACACCATGTGGTCCTATGGTCTCCGCTGTCTGGCTGAGCCCCTTTGGTGTAGGATCCTTCCATTTCATCCCTGTGGCCACCAGGGGCGTAAGATCCATCTTTCAGTGGCAGCTTTCTGTGGCTGAGTAACAGTCCCTCCTGTGTATGTAGCACATCTTTTTGAAGCTTTAACGTGTCGGTGAGGGTTTTGCTGTTTCTGTTCCCTGGCTCCTGTGAGTACTGCTGCAGTGCATGTTGAGGTGCACGTCTCTTTTTGAGTGATGGATTTCTGGGGATCCAGGCCCAGGTGTGGGAATGTCAGGGCCTAGGCTTTGCCTCTCTTGATAGCTTTTTTGCAGGCCTTTGGAGACTGTGCATTTTACTGGGAGTTGCCAGTGTATGTTCACACTGACAGTAAAGGAGGTTCCCTTTTTTCCAGCCTCTTTCCTGCATTTATTGCTTGTAGCCTCCTGAGGATGCCTAATCTGACTGGGAGGATTTGATGTCTCATTGTCCGTGAGATTGGCATTCCTTCTGTCATTAGGGATATGAGCATTTTGTCCTGAGTGTGGTATTGTGCTTTTTGTCATTCCTTAAAGTTTGTGTTGATGTACCTGTGCCACTAGCCACCTGAATGTCCATTGTGTTTGGAATTTATCTTTGCAATATGCGCTGCAGAACAGGTCCTGAGGGCAGCTGTTGCCATTCACAGCCCCCTCTGCCTTGTGAATTAGAGGTGCCCATAAGCAAGGGTGGTGCCATTGTATTTACAGGCAGTGTCCACACGGTGGCGCCACTGTTCTCACCCACCTCCGGTTCCTGGGTCACCCGGAGCCTTAGACAAAGCCAGCTTCCTGGGTTGTGAATTCAAGCGAAATATGCCTGAGCAAACATTTATGGACTTGTACCTCACCATTCCTTCCATAAGGCTTCACACCCCGAACCGTCAGACTAATGTAAGCCCCAGCCATGGCACCCAGCTGAGGGTGCTATGGTGCCTAGGAGGTTGCACTGTCAGGAAGGAGGCTTGTACTGGGAACTCCAGCACCAGCTCACTTGCAGGCCAGCTGACTGTTGCCTCCAAGGTCCCCAAGGCCTCTGTCCCTCTTGGGAGTCTGGTCCCAGCCAGAGACAAACAGACAGTATAGATTTAAAAGGGGCTTAATTGAGGAAACGCTGCCAGGCTGTCTCCAGCCCTCTCCAGTCCAGCCTTTGAACCCAACCCTGCTCAGGGTCCTGGCATGTTATTGAAATCAATTCAGGGACATCCGAGGGATACAAAAAGCACGATTTTTCTTTCCTTTTCTTTAACAATAAGCCGATACCATGTTGGAGCATAGTCCATGGGCCACGCCGTGCTGCTTGTCCATGTACAACCCCCTGATTCAGCAGTGAGGTAACCATGGAGTGTATCTACTCTTTCCTGGATTCTTTGGCAGGGAGAGTTTATTGTACAATATCGAACATTGTGCTGAACATTAGGCCCTTGCAAAGTTTCTGTCTCACAGACAGTTTTTGGTGTATGTGCAGAAGGACAGAATAGATGTCCTTGCACATTATCCCTTAGAGATCCACATTTCTGCAGATAGGTGGAGGACAGAAAGTTCTTTGTGTATGTGGAAGGAAGAAAGGAAGGATGCTGGTAATTTGCGAGCATTATCTATTACAGATACAGGTCTCTGTGTCTCTGTTAGTCCCCACCTTGTAATTGATCACTGGCCCTTAAGTTTTTTTTTCTTCTTTTGCAGACCCCTTGTTTGAGTTTGAATCCTCAAGTTCTCTCTGTGGGCTGTGAATCTGTCCCTTTGTTTCTCTGTTTCTCTTTTGCCTAGAAAGGACATCCTGTGCTGTTATCTTCCTGTGTCGGCAGAGTCCCCTTAGTGTTGACCCTTCAAGGTCCTTCCCTGGGGCACCCGCGGCATCATTTCCTAACTTCAGTGCCGGTTTCCTGTGGCTGGGTAACAACCCACCATGTAGATGTAGCACATCTTGTTTATGCTGTAATCTGTCGGTGAAGATTTTGCTGTTTCCCTCCCTTGGCTTTCCTAATAGGAGGTGCACTGCTGGTTGGGGTGCCCGTGTTTTCTTGAATGATGGATTTCTCGAAATGTAGAGCCAGGTGTAGGAATGTCAGATCCTTGGCTTAGCCTCTCTTTTTAGCATTTTTTCAGATGTGCAGACGCTGTGCTTTATACAGAATGTAGGCAGTGTGTATCCACGGACAGTGTAGGGGATCCTTGTCCTCCAGGCTCTCTCCCAGAGCTATTGCTTGTAGCCCTGTGAGGATGCCAGCTTGACTAGTGGGATTTGATTTCCCTTTGTCCTTCTGATGAACGTGGCTGCAGTCATTAGGATTGCGGAGCACCTTGGTTTGTCGTTGAGATTTAAGGGATTTTTGTTTGTTTGTTTTTCTTCAATGGTTTGAAGATAATTTTATTATGGCACTTGGACTTCCTGAAATTTGTTAGTCAAAATTTATTTCTGCCACACCCACCCCAGGACATATCCTAAGGGCAACCATTATCATTAACAGGCCTCCGGGTGCCGTAAGCGCTGGTGGTCCAGTTGTAGTTTTATGATATGTCCACAAGGCGGCAGCACTTCCCATGACCACTCTGGTTCCTTGTGCCTTAGGGAGTATCAGGTTCCTGGGCTGTGCATTTAAGTGGAGTGTGTCTGAGCAAACACCCAGGGGCTTGTGTCCCATTTCTTCCTCCCGCTGTAGCTTTACAAATCTTACCTAATCCCAAGGTGGCCAGAGCACCCAGCTCTAGACGCTACGGTGCCTAAGAGGCTGCACTCTCAGGAAGGAGGCTCGCGCTGGGGATCTCAGCACAAGGAGAAGCGGAGGTTAGTTGACTCTTGCCTCCAGGATCGTCCAGGCCTTGATCCCACTCTGAACTCTGGTCCCTGCCAGAGCCAAGAAGACACTAAAGGTTTAAAAAGGGTCTCAATGAAGGGGACCTTACCGGGATGTCCCAACCTCACCCTGTCCAGACGTGGAACCACAAGCCTGCACACAGTCCTGGTACAGGATGCCTCAAATAAGGTAGGTTTGAGGGAAGAGAGTAGGTATTGCTTTTCTGTCTTTTCTTTTAACACTGTGCCCATGTATGTTGCAACAGTTGATTGTCCATTCTGTGCTTGTTGCCAGTGTACAGACGCCTGATTCAGGG
This sequence comes from Cervus canadensis, assembly GCF_019320065.1. Taxonomy (NCBI): domain Eukaryota; kingdom Metazoa; phylum Chordata; class Mammalia; order Artiodactyla; family Cervidae; genus Cervus; species Cervus canadensis. Next base: position 3,066,481 of record NC_057390.1, read on the forward strand.
GTGACATAACCTTGGGGTGTATCTATGCTTTTAGTTTTTGTGCTAGGGCTTATTGCAGAAGGTTGAGCAACCTGCTGTGCCGGGGTTAACAGTCAGCCGCCTGTTGCTCTGGCTAAGCCATGAGAAAATCACCATGGGAAAGAATAAAAGCAAAATATAACAATACAGCATAACCAAATAAAAGTACATCGGGTTGATTAGTTGGGCTTGTCATGCCCTGCTAAGCTAAGGGAAAACACAGTGTGGACCTTGGAACGCCGGGTCATCACAAGTTCAGAACGCTGCCTGTGCACACACCAAGATGTTTTCCCATGACATACGCAGGCCTATGACCTCCAGCTAGGTGATAGCCCTTGCGCAAGAAAATAACAAATAGTTTAAAGTAATCAATAAAATGGGAGACGTGACTGGGGACACAGGCTGACTTCATCGTAGCGCTACAGATACTTCCTGCTTGCCAAGACAATAAATACAAGTGGTGTGGCTCCAAGGAACAGGACTCTTGATCCAAGGGGTCTTGAGTCCCCCGGTCCCATCTTTAAAACCCCAATTCTGTTTCTAGTTTCTTTTCCCCAAACTGTGAGTGAACCACTTTCGATCCCTGCCTGCTGCAGTGGCCGCAGCACTGCTGAGTGCTTGAGGATCCTCTGTCTCCAGTTTTCAGTGTATTTGAAGAAAGAAAGAACATCCCTGTGAACTGTCTTTAGAGATCGACGTTTCTGGGATGCGTCAGAGATAGAGATTTCTATGTGTATGTGGAAAAACAAATGAAAGAAGAAAGAAGCAAGTAAGAAAGCTGATAATCCTGGTGGATCAGCTATGGCAGATACAGATTTCTCTGTTTAACTAGCCGTGATCCCCTAATTGGTCCCTGTCCCTTCACTTGCGTTTTTTTCCCCTGAACTCTTGGTATGACCTAGAATTCTCAGTGTCTCTCTTTGGGGTGTAAATTCAATCCTATGTTTTTCCTTTTTCTTTTGCCCAGAGAGACATCCTATGGTCCCATGGTCTCCGCTGTCTGGCTGAGCCCCTTTGGTGTAGGATCCTTCTATTTCATCTCTGTGGCCCCCAGGGGCATACTCTCCGTCTTTCGGTGGTGGTTTTCTGTGTCTGAGTAATAGCCCCTCCTGTATTTGTAGCATATCTTGTTGAAGCTTTAACGTGTCGGTGAGGGCTTTGCTGTTTCTGTTCCCTGGCTCCTGTGAGTACTGCTGCAGTGCATGTTGAGGTGCACGTCTCTTTTTGAGTGATGGATTTCTGGGGATCCAGGCCCAGGTGTGGGAATGTCAGGTCCTAGGTTTTGCCTCTCTTGATAGCTTTTTTGCAGGCATTTGGAAACTGCGCATATTACTGGGTGTTGCCAGTGTACGTTCACACTGACAGTATAGGAGGTTCCCTTTTTCCAGGCCATCCCCTGATACTATTGCCTGTAGCCTCCTGAGGATGCCTAACCTGACTGTTGGGATTAGATTTCTCTGTGTCTGTGTGATTAGCACCCCTTCAGGAATTAGGGATACCAAGCATTTTGTCCTGAGTGTGGTTTGTGTTTGAAAATTTACCTGTGCAGTAGGCCACCTGAAAGTCTGTTGTGTTTGGAATTTATCAATTCAATACCCAGATCCCGAGGGCAGCTGTTATCATCCACAGCCCGCTCTGCCTTGTGAATTAGAGGTGCCGTAAGCAGGAGTGGTGCCATTGTAGTTACAGGCAGTGTCCACACGGTGGCGGCACTGTTCCTGTCCTCAGTTTCCTGGGTCTAACAGAACCTTGGGCCAAGTCAGCTCCCTGCGCTGTGAATTGGAGTGGAATATACTGGAGGAAACCGTCACAGGAGGAAACAGTCACAGTCTCACTATTCCTTCCTCAATGCTTCGCGCCCCGGTCACCAGACTAGTGTACGCCCCGGCCACACCACCCAGCTGAGACTGTCCTGGTGCCTGGGAGGAAGCACTGTCAGGAAGGAGGCTTGTGTTGGGAGCTCCAGCACCAGCACACTTGCAGGCTAGCTGGCCATTGCCTCCAAGTTCTCCAAGGCCTCTGTCCCATTCGCGAGTCTGGTCCCAGCCAAGACAAGCAGACAGTATAGATTTTAAAAGGGTCTTAATTAAGGGCACACTGCTAGGCTGTCTCTACCTCACCCCACCCCAATCCAGCCCTGGAACCCAATCAGGTTCCTGGCATGGGATTAAAATCAATTCAGGGACATCTGAGCAAATGCAAAAGGCCCCACTTTTCTTAAGTTTTCTTTAGCAACAAGACGATGCCATTATGGAGTATAGTCCATGGGCCATACTGTGCTTGTTGTCTGGGTATTGCCCCCTGATTCAGGATGGATGTAACCATGGAATATATCTTCTCTTTTTAAGATTCTTTTGCATGAGTTTATGGCAGAAGGTCGAACAATGTGCTGAGCATTAATTAGCTCCTTGCGAATTTTCTATCTCACAGGCAGCTTTCGGCGTATATGTGGAAGGACAGAAGAGATAATCCTTGTGGAGATCCACATTTTTGAGATTAGGTGAGGAAAGAATGCTCTGTGGGTGTGTGGAAGGATGGATGGAAGGAAGAAAGCTGATAATTTTTGAGAATTATCTACTACAGATACCGATTTCTGTGTCTACGTTAGTCCCGACCTTCTAATTGATCCCTGGCCCTTAACTTTTTTCATCCTTTGGGATCCCTTGTTTGAGTCTGAATTCTCAGGGTGTCTCTTTGGGCTGTAAATCTGTTCCTTTGTTTCTCTCTTTTTCATTACCTAGAAAGGACATCACATGCTGTTGTCTTCTTGTGTCCGGCTGAGTTCCGCTAGTGTTGATCCTTTGCGATCCATCCCTGTTTCTGCCAGTGGCATTATTTCCATATTCAGTGCCGGCTTCTCATGGCTGGGTAACACTCCGTCGTATGAATGTAGCACGTGTTGCTGAGGCATTAATCTGCTGGTGTGGATTTGCTGTTTCCCTCCCGTGGCTTTCACAGTTAGCGCTGCAGTGCATGTTGCGGCGCCCGTGTTTTTTGAATGATGGATTTCTCAGAATCTGGAGGCCAGGTGCCGGAATCTCAGGTCCTTGGCCTAGCCTCTTCTTTTAGTTTTTAGCAGGTATTCAGCTGCTGTCCTTTATACTGTCGACAGTGGATGTTCCCTCGGACAGTGTGAGGGGGTTCCTCTTCTCAAGACTATTTCCCACAGTTAATCTTTGTATCTCCCTGAGACTGACAGCTTGACTAGTGGGGTTTGATTTCTCCTTGTCCTTCTGATGGACGAGCCTGCAGTCATTAGGAATGAGGAGCATCTTGGTTTGTCGTTGAGGTTTAGGTGTTTTTTTTTCCCAGGGTGTGAGGATAATTTACCAATTTACTGTGGAACTTGGCTTCCTGGAATTCCATTTTGGTCAAAATTTATTTCTGCAATACCTTCCCCAGAACATGTCCTAAGGGCAGCTGTCTTTAATAGCACCAGATGCCTTGTGAGCTCCAGGGGCCCAGAAGCACCGCTGGCCTGATTGTAGTTACGGGAAGTGTCCACAAGGCGGCAGCACTTTCCCAGGGCCACCTTTTGTTTCCCATTCAATAGAGTCTTATGGAATGCGAGGTTCCTGGATTGTGCATTCGAGTGGAATGTGTCTAAACAAACACCTCGGGGCTTCTGTCCCACGACTTCCTCTCCCTAAAACTTTACACTCCGGAATTTTAACTAATCCCAAGGGGGACAGAGCACCCAGCTCCAGATGTGAAGGTGCCTAGGAGGCTGCACTCACAGGAAGGGGGCTTGAGCTGGGAACCTTAGCACCAGGAAAGGTGGGGGTGAGTTGATTATTGCCTCCAAGATCGTCCAGGCCTTAGTCCCAGTCCGGATGATGGTCCCAGTCAGGGCCAAGAGGACACTAGAAATTGAAAAAAGGTCTCAGTGAAGGGCAGCCTGCCAGGCTCGCTTGTGCCCACCCTGCCCAGGCCTGAGACACAATCTGCACACACTTCTGGTATACATAATGCAAAGTGAGGTAGGTTTGAGGGATACCGGGGGTCTTGCTTTTCTGGTTCTCTCGCATCGTGCCCGTGTTGTGCTGCCGTTAGTTGACTGGCCATTCCGTCCTTGCTGTCAGTGCCGCAGACGCCAGTCAGGTGTGGCGTGACCACGGGCGTATCTGTGTTTCTTTGTTTTCCGGTCACAGAGTTTATTGTAAAAGGTCGAGCCTCCTCCTGAGCACAGGGTCCTTGGGGATTGTCTATCTCAGACCCAGTTTTCAGTGTATGTGAGGAAGGAAAGAGAATATCTATGTGGATTATTTTTAGAGATCGACATTTCTGTGGACAAGTCAGTGATAGAGGTTTCTGTGTGTATGCTGAAAAACGAATGAAAGAAGAAAATTAGAAAGCTGATAGTCCTGGTGGATTATCTATGACAGACACAGATTGTTTTGTTTACGCTGGCCTCGACCCCCTAACTCTCCCCATCCCCTCACTTCCCCCCCACCCCGGAACTCTTGGTATGAGTTAGAATTCTCAGGGTCTCTCTTTGGGGTATAAATCTGATCCTATGTTCCTCTTTTTTATTTTAACCAGAAGGGACATCATGTGGTCCTATGGTCTCCGCTGTCTGGCTGAGTCCCTTTAGGGTATGATCCTTCCGTTCCATCCCTGTGGCCCCCAGGGGCATACTCTCCATCTTTAGGTGGTGGTTTTCTGTGTCTGAGTAATAGCCCCTCCTGTATATGTAGCATATCTTGTTGAAGCTTTAACGTGTCGGTGAGGGCTTTGCTGTTTCTGTTCCCTGGCTCCTGTGAGTACTGCTGCAGTGCATGTTGAGGTGCACGTCTCTTTTCGAGTGATGGATTTCTGGGGATCCAGGCCCAGGTGTGGGAATGTCAGGTCCTAGTTTTAGCCTCTCTTGATAGCTTTTTTGCAGGCACTTGGAGGCCGTGCATTTTACTGGGTGTTGCCAGTGTACCTTCACACAGTATAGGGGGTTCCTTTTTTTCTAGCCCCTCTCCCACATTTATTGCCTATAGCCTCCTGAGGATATTTAACCTGACTGGTGAAATTTGCTTTCTCATTGACCATTTGATTGGCTTTCTGTCAAGAATTAGGGATACTGAGCATTTTGTCCTGAGTGTGGTATTATGTGTGTTTTATTTTGCCCTTAAAGTTTGTGTTGGAAGATTTACCTGAATGTCCATTGTGTTTGGAATTTATATTTGCAATACCCACTGCAGAACAGGTCCTGAGGGCAGCTGTTACCATTCACAGCCCCCTCTGCCTTGTGTTCAAGGTCAGGAGGGGCGGCTGTGAAGAGATACCCCACGTCCAAGGTAAGAGAAACCCAAGTAAGACGGTAGATGTTGCAAGAGGGCATCAGAGGGCAGACACACTAAAACCATAATCACAGAAAACTAGCCAATCTGATCACAGGACCACAGCCTTGTCTAACTCAGTGAAACTAAGCCATGCCGTGTGGGGCCACCCAAGACGGCTGGGTCATGGTGGAGAGGCCTGACAGAATGTGGCCGACTGGAGAAGGGAATGGCAAACCACTTCAGTATTCTTGCCTTGAGAACCCCATGAACAGTATGAGAAGGCAAAATGATAGGATACTGAAGGAGGAACTCCCCAGGTCAGTAGGTGCCCAATATGCTACTGGAGCTGGATGGCATCACCGACTCAATGGGCATGAGTTTGGGTAAACTCTGGGAGTTGGTGATGGACAGGGCGGCCTGGCGTGCTGCGATTCATGGGGTCGCAAAGAGTTGGACACGACTGAGCAACTGAACTGAACTGATAAGCAAGGGTGGTGCCATTGTAGTTACAGGCAGTGTCCACACGGTGGCGGCACTGTTCTCACCCACCTCGGGATCCTGGGTCAAACGGAGCCACATGCAAAGCCAGCTTCCTGGGTTGTGAATTGGAGTGGAATATGACCGAGCAATCATTTCAGGCTTGTGTCCCACTAGTCCTTCCCCCAGTAGTTCACATTCCAGACTGTCAGACTAATGTCAGTTCTGGCCACAACACCCAGCGGAGGGTGCTATGGTGCCTAGGAGGTTACACTGTCAGGAGGGAGGCTTGCATTGGGAACTCCAGCACCAGCACACTTGCAGGCTAGCTGAATAGTGCCTCCAAGGTCTGCAAGGCCTCTATGCCACTCAGCACTCTGGTCCCAGCCATAGACAAACAGACATTATAGATTTTAAAAGGGGCTTCATTAAGGGCACGCTGCCAGGCTGTCTCCAGCTCACCCCAGTCCATCCCTGGAACCCAAGCCTGCTCAGGTTTCTGGCAAGCGATTGAAATCAACTCAGGGACATCCGAGGGAATACAATAGTTACCACATTTCTTTCCTTTTGTTTAACAAGCCAGTGACATGCTGAAGTATACTCCATGTCCATGTACAGTGCCCTGATTCAGCAGTGACGCAACCAAGGAGTGTATCTACTCTTTCCTGGATTCTTTGGCAGGAGAGTTTATTGCAGAATGTCGAACATGGTGCTGAATATTAGGTTTTTGCGAATTTTCTGTCTCACAGGCAGTTTTCGGTGTATATGCGGAAGGACCGAATAGATATCCTTGTGCATTATCCCTTAGAGATCCACATTTCTGTGTATAGGTGGAGGACAGAAAGCTCTTTGTGTATGTGGAAGGATGGAAAGATGTTGCTAATTTGTGAGCATTATCTATTACAGATACAGGTCTCTGTGTCTATGGTAGTCCCCACCTTGTAATTGAGCCCTGGCCCTTAAGTTTTTCCTCTTTGGGGGGACCATTGTTTGAGTTTGAATTCTCAGGTTTTTTCTTTGGGCTGTAAATCTGTTCCTTTGTTTCTCTGTTTCTCTTTTGCCTAGAAAGGACACCCTGTGCTGTTATCTTCCTGTGTCGGGCAGAGTTCCCTTGGTGTCGACCCTGGGACACCCGTGGCATCATTTCCTAACTTCAGTGCCGGTCTCTAATGACTGGGTAATAATCCACCGTATAGGTGTGGGGCATCTTGTTTAAGCTTTGATCTGTTGGTGAAGATTTGCTGTTTCTGTCTTGACTTTTGTAATTAGAGCTGCAGGGCATGTTGTGGTCCGACTCTTTGCAACCCCAAAGACTCTAGCACGCCAGGCCTCCCTGTCTTTCACTGTATCCTGGAGTTTGCTCAAACTCATGTCTATTGAGTCAGTGATGCTACCCAACCATCTCTTCCTCCGTCATCTCCTTCTCCTCCTGTCCTCAATCTTGCAGCATGCGGGATCTTAGTTCCCGACCAGAGATTGAACCCACGTCCCCTGCAATGGAAGCATGGAGTCTTAACTATTGCACTGCCAGTGAAGTCGCTGAGGTGGCATGTTATTAATTCATAGGAAGCTGACTTGGGCCCTGGAGGTGACAGATTTTATAAACTATGCTAATGGTGATCTTTAAATTTTTTTTCTTAATTTAAAATGTAATTTTGTTTATTTTTGGCCTCACTGGGTCTTCGCTGCTTTCTGTGGGCTTTCTCTAGTCGTGGAGAGAGCAGTGCTTGGGCTTCTCACTGTGGTGCCTTCTCTTCTTGCGGAGCACAGGCTTAGCTGCTCTGTGGCACGCAGGATCTTCCCGGACCAGGGATCGAACCTGTGTCCTGTGCATTGGCAGGCAGATTCTTATCCACTGCACCACCAGCAAAGTCTTAGTGTAATCTTTTTACATTAAAATTTTTTTAAGGTTTCTGAGAGGTTTTGTATTTATTATTTTTAAAATATCATTAGTTCTATTTTTTTTTTTTTAGAGGATTGTAGACATAAAGAGAGTGAAGTTTCTGGATTAAAGGCAAAACAGTGTTTCTAGTAACAGTACTAGAAAAAAGATACTCTGATATTAGACAGGTAAGCAGGAATTTTCCAGGTTGGGAAACACAATTAAGCACTGTCTCGGGTTTTTTTTTTTTTTTGCCTTAGTTAGGTCTGTGGTGCCCTCACAAGGAAAATTTCAATCTACAGTTGAAAATAAACACCAGTCAGAATGTATTTATAGTCCCTGGCAGGACACATGTGTTTGACATCCCCATGGAGGTGTGTAAAGTACCTTCAAACTTCTGGTTTTGCCCCTGGTCTCCTTTACATTTTGTCAGGATTGTTTTATTTTGGGGGAGGATGTAGTTTGGAGACATCCTTGTAATACCTCTAACATTCTGTGAGTGATGGATGAATATTGTCACTCTATCTCTGCTCTTATGGATAATATCATGAAAAATTTTGTTCAACTCCATTGTAAATATTTTTGGTGCGTAAGTCAGCTATCCTAAGATATAATGTGCATCGTGACTTCTCCCATCTTTCTTTCTAATCTTTTCTGCCCTGACAGTTAACATATAGCGTCTCCGAATTTCTCCAGCTTTTCTCACCAGTGAGATGGCAGGCGTACTCCCCTTTAGCCTGGCGGCCAGCCCAGGCCTTACCAGGGTCTTTGTGACTTACACTCTTGTCTTGTCACTCAGTCGTGTCTGACTCTTTCGTGACCCCCATGGACTAGCCCACCGGGTTCCTCTGTCCATGGGATTCTCCAGGCAAGAATACTGGAGTGGGTTGCCTTTTCCTCCTCCAGGGGATCCTCCCGACCCAGGGATTGAACCTGAGTCTCCGCATTGCAGGTGGATTCTTTACACCACTGAGCCGCCAGGGAAGCCCTCTTTTACTGTCACTGTAGGTATTTTCTTAAACAGCAGAAAAGCATCTAAAATGTCTTTGTCATTCAGCTGTCGACTTAAAAAAAAATGCACGATGTGAGAGTGGTGAGCTCAGTTTTATCTGGGGCAAAATGAGGACTTTAGCCCAGGAGACAGCACCTCAGACAGCTCTGAGAAACTGCTCCCAAGAGGCAGGGGCAAAGGGTCAGTATGTATGTGATTTTGGTGAAGGGGGAGTACATGCAATCAAGCACATATATTTTCAAAAGGTTTCTACTAGTCTCATGAAGTTTTGCTAGTCACAAGGAATAATTGTCACCATGAAGGATTTTAGTGGTTTTCTAGATATGGGGAGATACAAGAATTGGGCTCATAAAGTCAGCTCCCGAAAATATCTAACTGTCTGAAGACCTATCCTGCCAATTTTTCCCCTTATCACGGAGGCCTCATTTCTGCTCTCCACCCTGAATTCCTTCAGCGGGTTGAAGGTCAGCAGCTGCAGCAGCATGTTATTTAATCTTTGTAGAGGTATACAGGTAGATGACAAGCACCCATGGCAAGTACCAATTTGTAGTTGACACAAGTTTTATAGGCTTTGCCAAACTTAGAAGCTTCTCTGTGGGAATTACCTGATGGAACAGTGGTCAGGACTGAGTGCTTGCATTGCAGGGGTCCTGGTTTGATTCTTTGTTCAGGGAATTAAGATCCTGCAAGCCATGTGGTACAGGCAAAAAGAAAAAAAAAAAGCCTCTTTGTTTTTAAACCATTCAAATTTGGTGGACTGACACCCTTTCCTCCCCACCCCCATTTATTTAAACAATTAGTATAAATATTTGTTTTTAGGGGGGTTTTTTGCCAACTTTTCCAGGTATAAGCAAATATTTCAGTCATCAGTATGATTTAATTTCTTGGATAGGTCTATATTTTAAGAGTGAATTTAAGTCTGTGATAGCCTTTTCTTTTAGGAACAAATAAAATTAAGTCAGGGCTGTTCAAAGGACTCCAACAAAATTATATATTGTTTAGTTGCCAAGATGTGGCCAACTCTCTTGAGACCTCATGGACAGTAGCTTGCCAGTTTCCTCTGTCCGTGAGGTTCTCCAGGCAAGAATACTGGAGTAGGCTGCCATTTCCTCCAGGAGATTTTCCTGACCCAGGGATTGAACCTGCATCTCCTGCATTGGTAGGTGGATTCTTTACCACTGAGCCACCTGGGAAGCCCAACAAAAGTCAGTTCAGTTCAGTTGCTCAGTTGTGTCTGACTCTTTGCGACCCCATGAATCGCAGCACGCTAGGCCTCCCTGTCCATCACAAACTCCCGGAGTTTACCCAAACTCATGCCCATTGAGTCGGTGATGCCATCCAGCCATCTCATCCTCTGTCATCCCCTTCTCCTCCTGCCCCTAATCCATCCCGGCATCAGGGTCTTTTCCAATGAGTCAACTCTTCGCATGAGGTGGCCAAAGTATTGGAGTTTCAGCTTCAGCATCAGTCCTTCCAATGAACACCCAGGACTGATCTCCTTCAGGATGGACTGGTTAGATCTCCTTGCAGTCCAAGGGACTCTCAAGATCTTCTTCCAATACCACAGTTCAAAAGCATCAATTTTTCGGCGCTCAGCTTTCTTCACAGTCCAACTCTCACATCCATACACGACCACTGGAAAAACCATAGCCTTGACCAGATGGACCTTTGTTGGCAAAGTAATGTCTCTGCTTTTTAATATGCTTCTAGGTTGGTCATAACTTTCCTTCCAAGGAGTAAGCGTCTTTTAATTTCATGGCTGCAGTCACCATCTGCAGTGATTTTGGAGCCCAAAAAAATAAAGTCTGACACTGTTTCCACTGTCTCCCCATCTATTTCCCATGAGTGATGGGACCAGATGCCATGATCTTAGTTTTCTGAATGTTAAGCTTTAAGCCAACTTTTTCACTCTACTCTTTCACTTTCATCAAGAGGCTTTTTAGTTCCTCTTCACTCTCTGCCATAAGGGTGGTGTCATCTGTATATCTGAGGTTATTGATATTTCTCCTGGCAATCTTGATTCCAGCTTGGCTGCTTCCAGCCCAGCGTTTCTCATAGATGTTACTTGCATAGAAGTTAAATAAGTAGGGTGACAATATACAGCCTTGATGTACTCCTTTTCCTATTTGGAACCAGTCTGTTGTTCCATGTCCAGTTCTAACTGTTGCTTCCTGACCTGCACACAGATTTCTCAAGAGGCAGGTCAGGTGGTCTGGTATTCCCATCTCCTTCAGAATTTTCCACAGTTTGTTGTGATCCACACAGTCAAAGGCTTTGGTATAGTCAATAAAGCAGAAATAGATGTTTTTCTGGAACCCTCTTGCTTTTTTGATGATCCAGCAGATATTGGCAATTTGATCTCTGGTTCCTCGGCCTTTTCTAAAACCAGCTTGAACATCTGGAAGTTCTCAGTTCATGTATTGCTGAAGCCTGGCTTGGAGAATTTTGAGCATTACTTTACTAGCGTGTGAGATGAGTGCAATTGTGTGGTAGTCTGAGCATTCTTTGGGATTTCCTTTCTTAGGGATTGGAATGAAAACTGACCTTTTCCAGTCCTGTGGCCACTGCTGAGTTTTCCAAATTTGCTGGCATATTGAGTGCAGCACTTTCACAGCATCATCTTTCAGGATTTGAAATAGCTCAACTGGAATTCCATCACCTCCACTAGCTTTGTTCCTAGTGATGATTTCTAAGGCCCACCTGACTTCACATTCCAGGATGTCTGGCTCTAGGTGAGTGATCACACCATGGTGATTATCTGGGTCGTAAAGATGTTTTTTGTACAGTTCTTCTGTGTATTCTTGCCACCTCTTCTTAATATCTTCTGCTTCTGTTAGGTCCATACCATTTCTGTCCTTTATTGAGCCCATCTTTGCATGAAATGTTCCCTTGGTATCTCTAATTTTCTTGAAGAGATCTCTAGTCTTTCCCCTTCTGTTGTTTTCCTCTATTTCTTTGCACTGATTGCTGAGGAAGGCTTTCTTATCTCTCCTGGCTATTCTTTGGAACTCTGCATTCAAATGGGAATATCTTTCCTTTTCTCCTTTGCTTTTCACTTCTCTTCTTTTCACAGCTATTTGTAAGGCCTCCTCAGACAACCATTTTGCCTTTTTGCATTTCTTTTCCATGGGGATGGTCTTGATCCCTGTCTCCTGTATAATGTCACGAACCTCCGTCCATAGTTCATCAGACACTCTGTCTATCAGATCTAGTCCCTTAAATCTATTTCTCACTTCCACTGTATGATCATAAGGGATTTGATTTAGGTCATACCTGAATGGTCTAGTGGTTATCCCTACTCTCTTCAGTTTAAGTCTGAATTTGGCAATAAGGAGTTCATAATCTGAGCCACAGTCAGCTCCAGGTCTTGTTTTTGCTGACTGTATAGAGCTTCTCCATCTTTGGCTGCAAAGAATATAATCAATATGATTTTGGTGTTGGCCATCTGGTGATGTCCATGTGTAGAGTCTTCTCTTGTGTTGTTGGAAGAGGGTGTTTGCTATGACCACTGCGTTCTCTTGGCAAAACTCTATTAGCCTTTGCCCTGCTTCATTCCATACTCCAAGGCCAAATTTGCCTGTTACTCCAGGTGTTTCTTGACTTGCTACTTTTGCATTCCTGTCCCCTATAATGAAAAGGAGTCTGAAATGCAGTACTTGGATGCAATTTCAAAAACGACAGAATGATCTCTATTCATTTCCAAGGCAAACCATTCAATATCATGGTAATCCAAGCCTATGCCCCAACAAAATTAAGTGTATGTTAAAAAAGTACTGAGAGTTAACAATTTAGTCTCTTCATTTGATATACTTACCAAATCATCTCACATTAAAAAACCCAAATATTAATTTTACTCCTTTGGTACATTATTTACATAAGCCAAATGTAAAAAGGATTAATATACATTTATTTGTATGCATTTAAGTATATATAGATATATAGATACTAGTGGTAAGGAATCTGCCTGCCCGAGGGTGGGATGATTTGAGAGAATAGTATTGAAACATATACCTTACCGCTTCCCTGGTGGCTCAGCTGGTAAAGAATATGCCTGCAATGCAGGAGACCTGGGTTTGACCCTTGGGTCAGGAAGATCCCCTGGAGAAGGGAACAGCTACCCACTCCAGTATTCTGGCCTGGAGAATTCCACGGACAGAGGAGCCTGGCGGGCTACAGTCCATACGGTCGCAGAGTCAGACATGACTGAGCGACTTTCCCTTTCATATACGTTACCATATGTAAAGTAGATGACCAGCGTGTGTTCGATGCGTGAAGCAGGGTGCCCAAAGCTAGTGCTCTGGGAGAACTTAGAAGGACAGGGTGGGGAGGGAGGTGGAGGGGAGGTTCAGGATGTGGGGAACACGTGCACATGTGACCGATTCATGTTAATGTATGGCAGGGGCCATCACAATGTTGTAATTATCCTCCAAATAAATAATTAAGAAAAAAAAGACTGCCTGCTAATGCAGGAGATGTAAGGGACTCGGGTTCAATCCCTGGGGGGAATACCCTCTGGAGAGGAAATGGCAACCCACTGCTGTATTCTTGCCTGGGAAAGCCATGGACAGAGGAGCCTGGTGGGCTACACTCTATGGGGTCACAAAGATTTGGACACAACTGAGTGAGCACACACAGACATAAAGTAGATAATTTAGAGTTTTTCTGTAGCTTTAAAATATTAACCTTTCAGTGTTAGCACTGTATCAAATTATTAAGATGAATTTTAACTTTAAAAAATCAAGACAATCACATCTTCTGTTATCCTGTGCATGTAACTTGAAGTTTCTGTATTATTGCACCTAGTATCACTATCTACATTAATTATGACTCATAACAGTAATCAACCTGTACTTTTTCCTTCAGACATAAGACTTCCTTCTAGACAGAAGTATAAAAATTGCCAAGTTAATATTTTATGAGTACTTATTTCAATTACTCTAAAATTTTGAGATGGCAAAAACATACTATCATCGAAAACTATCTGCATGTTTTGTTCTCCACTGACATAAAATAAGGGTAAATTAAAATTCTTTCTGTATCAGGGGATTCCAGGAGGGATCTTCCCAACCCAAGGACTGAACTCACGTCTCCTGCCTTTACAGGTGGATTCTTTACCTTCTGAGCCACCAGGGAAGCCCCTGTTACAAACTTTTAAACTCAGCCTTGGCCTAGTACAAAGCAAACTGCTATGCTACCCGGTTTTGCAGGTAAATTGTCAGGCTGGATCTGGTCAAAGGTTTGGGTTTGGTTGATGAGTAGGGTTGCCTCTCAAATACCTGCCCCAAATTATCTGAAAAACCCAGGTAACAGCAAACTCTTTGTGCTTTTCCCCTTTCCACGTGTTTCTCAAGCCTGAGGATGAGGGCCCTGTGGGGTCAAAGAAGGCATTTGGGAGTTTCAGGTGATTCTTCCAAAGGTGCAAGTTTAGGATCCCTGAGATACTGACTGAGGTAAGGTTTGCCAACAAAACTTTTCTTTTCTTTCTGTAAACTAGGGTTTGTGTGAAGCTCAGTGGTTCAGTGGCTTTGTAACATCTTATGAGTTGCTTTGGTGTAGAAAGAACCCCAAGCCTTAACTGTGTCTTGATTTTGCACTTGCACACAGAAGCGCCTGCTAGGCAGACGCAGGTCCAAGGCCCAGGTCTTCTGTGAGCCTGACACGCCTGAGCTCTGAATGGACAGGAAGCTGGTGTCGAGTCTCAGACAGAGGACAGAAAAGGTCAGGTTCAAAATCTCTCCGGACGATGCTTCAGCTCGGCCACTCTGACCTTCATGGGAAAGGCTGGATTTCTCTGTGGTTCACAGAATGTTCACGTTTAGCATCTCTGGTTACCCCAGCAGAGGCTGGCTTTACAGGCCAGGAAAAGGATGACGAGAAGGCTGCTGAGGCAGGCAGCACTTTCTGAGAAATTAAACCAAACTCGTGTGTTACGGCCCGGGGAACTGGCCTGGGAACTGTGTGGTCTTTCAGGCACCATCTGGAGGAGCTGTGCGAATATGAAAACTGGAAAAGGGTCGAACACTTCTTTTTAGATGTGTGAGCTTTTTTTTTCTCAAAGTCCTTCAGGGAACACTATGGAAATACTCAGAATTTAATTGGACCACAGAGCTTACAGCCACAGTAAGCCCAACTCCACAGAATGAGGCACTGATAGAATGAAACATATGCATATTCTGTGTTTAAAAAAAAAGACACACAACAAATTCAAGGCTTTTGAAAAAAGCATCATTTATTTCAAAGTACAACATAAAGTTGTATTTTTAAGAAATACACCTTCAATCTTGTATCTCAAGACTTGGCGATGTGCATTTCAGTTTATCTTGAAAATAAATTCAGGTATACAAATGTTACATACCTCAAGTACAAACAGCACAGAAAATGCATATGGTCTCAACCGAATGCTTTAACATTCATTCACTGTTCTTAAAGTTGACTTAACATTTCTGTAATCTGCTTTTAAACCGAGACAGCCTTATTTTAAAAAAATACTCTGTATTTTTCAGCACAAAGTCCTCATACGTTTTTAAAATTAGATCTTGGCATGTAATATTGTGAAATTATTAAAAAACCAACCTTGGTAATTTAATAAAACTGTCACATGCCAGGACTTCTGAAATCAACTCGAGTTGTCACCTTAGCTGTAATATCAAATTGGTGTTCACACAGATAGATGAGGTGGGAGGAAGACAGGTGGTGGACAGTTGATAACAGGTAAGGTTTTCAGATGTACAGGGCTTACTGGAGTTTGTGGCTGAGTCCAGACTTTTCTCTAAAAGCACAACAGCAAATCTCGTATTATCATAATTGCAAGAAAGATCTGAAAGAAGCGAGTGGTATAAGCCTGCCCTGCGAGATGGGGAGGGTGGGGCGTGGGCAGCGACAGCGGGAGAGCCTTCGAGATGTCTCGGAAACGGGCACATCATGATCTAGACCAGGGGCCACCACCGTTTTCTTTTTCTTTTTTTTTTGCCTAATTTCAATTCTCGTGAGGGAAGTGTGAATTTGACCAGGGGTCTGAGCTCCTCCGTCCGATGGTGGGGCTCCATATCCGCCAGGGGTTGTAGGTCTGGCCCAGGTCGTCGGTGGGGCTGGCGGCGGAGGGCGCGTGAGGTGCCGGGGCGCTCTCGGGGCCCATGAGGCCGATGCTCGGCAACGCGCTGGCGGGGCTGGTGAAGGGCAGGGTGCTGTGCAGGCTGCTGGACCAGATGGAGCTGCTGAACGGAGTGGACGACCACAGGCTGCTGGTGCTGCCAAGGATGGGCTGACGAGACAAGAGAGACGACACTGAGCGTCAGACGTGAGGGGGGCGGACGGCAAAGTGAAGCTGATGCCAAAAACGGGCTAGAACACAGGTTCCTCTCACTGTTTCCTTTAAAACGAATGTTTTATACACGTAGCCACCTCAGCAACTGAGCAGATGGTTCTGAAATTCTAAAGGGGCGCCCACCACAGCTGGTGGGCTGAGTCCAGCCCGCCGGTTTCTGAAGGTGAAGTTTACAGGGCCGTGAGCCGCCCCTGCCACCTTTGCACCACATGGAGGAGCTGGACAGGCTGCACCAGCAATGAAAAGAAAGCGATAGTGTTAGTTGCTTAGACTCTTTTGTGACCCCATGGACTGGAGCCGGCCAGGCTCCTCTGTCCATTGGATTTCCCAGGCAAGAATACTGGAGTGGGTTGCCATTTCCTCCTCCAGGGGATCTTCCCAACCCAGGGATCGAACCCAAGTCTCCTGCATTGCAGGTGGATTCTTTTGCCCTCTGAGCCACCAGGGAAGACCCAGCAATAATGGCCTGCAAGGTTTCAAAGAGTTCTACCCCATTTTAAAAGAATGGTTAAGATGCTTGTAAAACTGAAGCCAGAATGATTACGAGTGAAGACAAACTTTGGAACTAGTGAAGTTAAAATATCTACTGTTAAACCTTGCACATCTAATTGAGTTTTCCTGAGGATGAAGAAGTAATCACAATGGGATCCTATTTTTCTGTCATGATTTTGTAAAAGCTGAAACCAGGAATCATTTACTTTTTGTGGCGCATGATCTTTGCAGAACCATTTAGCTGAGAAATAAACAGATGCACCTAGAAAAAGCTCGAGACATGGGCCTCTCAGGAGCCGGTACGTGCCATGCTCAGGCACCGTCTGGCCTGGAGGTGGGGGCACCCGAGACGGGCCCTCGGTCACCCTGTGGTCTGACTGACAGGCTGGGAGAGGCTGAAATGAGAGAAGCCTCTCTCTCAAGCCTCAGCGTCTCAGCCTCCCTCCTGTAACTTCTGGACCATCTCGGCTCTGAAGAGTACTGCCGGTCACTTGGGCAGACATGAAGACAGAGCAGTGGACACGGTGAGCGTGCTGACCCATGCCTTCATGCTGCTCTTGTCATTCATCTCTGTCAGCATCACCCCAGGGACAGCTGCCTGAGCAGGCAGGCGGAGCAAGCCCAGGACTCACCGTGGCCGTGTGGGTCGGGGAGCCGGAACTGGCTGGCCAGGAAGGGCCGGGCTCTGTGGCCGGCGAGTCCCAGAGGTAGGAGGGGCCGCCGCTCAGCTCATTCCAGCTCCTCTGCGAGGCCTGATTGCACGATCGCGCCAACCCGAGCTTGCTGAACACTTCTGCAAGTGAGGCAGCAAAGGCAAGTGTGTGCTGGATCCAGCCGTGCTCCCGGGGCGGGTCGCGTGTCCTCTCAGGGGTCTGCATCCCACCCAGTCGAGCAGCCCCCACCACTGAAAGTGGGGTGTGGGGAGGTTCCCCAGACTCCTGCCCATGGTCTCTACACCTCACCCACACTTTTCACTGGATCGTCAAGTGCAAACACCATCACAGCTGATGTGAAACTCACATCACTGCCTCTAATTCTCAACAGCAAGAAAAACAAGAAGCTCCAGCGTAGCCAGGAGTCACCTCTCAGACACAGAACTTTCTTGAAGCTCTTAAGTCAATTCTGCAGAACATAAGCCAGTGGGGACCCCCACGGCATGGAGCAGACCCACTGCACCTTCGGGCAGGGGTGTGGGGAGGGACCCGTCTGAGGGCCAGGACAGCAGAGACAGACCCGCCTCCCGGAAGTCAGCCCCATGCCCTACGGCTGCCTGATAGCGCTGACGTGGAATGCATCTTTCAAACACGTCCACCAGATGACCACCACAGTCTCCTCCCTCCGTCTGTCCACGGCTCATCAGTCACGGTCCAGGGCTTAAATACTCACCACCAGTTAAGTTAAAAGAATTCCCAAAGGCTGAGAACGAGTTGAGGGGTGTGAAGTCAGGGCTGCTGGGGTTGCTCACGGGGCTCCACAGACCCGAGCTGAATGTTGGGAGAGAAAAACGCAACACACAAGAATGTGATGGTCAATGGAGACAGATCCATCGCTCATAGCTGCACACGGGAGGCCCTGCTTCAACGGGCGCTCGCATGTTAAAACGCGGAGAACTGGAGGCCGCTCCATCCCACGGAGGGTTCAGAGCTCAGGCCACTCTGTCACAGGCTGGGAGCCTGGCTCAGAGCAAGTCTTCTGCAGAGAAAAGAGGTATTGCTGCCTTGTTTACCTTTTGGTGATGGAAGATTTATTAAACTATTTCAAATCTAGGATTCATTTTGTTAGTATCAAGCAGGTAAAACTGGGAGTCTACTTGCAGTTTTTATTATTTTACTGTTGGAATTTTATCCAGGAAAGTGAACCGAGGCAATCCCTGCATGCCCCCAGGCCACTTTGGGTCAAAGAGCGACAGTGTACAATAACTGCCTGGAATCTTCCAGTGTCATTCCTCTCAAATACGTTTTGGTTCTTGTTTCTCATGATGAGGTCACAGCCCTTCCACAATGACTGTGACAACGCAGAGGGATGAAAAGAGACTTAGATGGAGGAACACACAGCTGTCCCCCTCCGCGGGGGTGGGCTGTGTTGCGGGTGCCTCCTCCCATCAGGGGGCCTGGGGGGAACAGAGCCCCCCACCTAACAGAGGCGCCTGACCACCACCAAACATCTGCTTGTCACCGAGGGGCCCCAGAGCACACGCACAGCTAGAAGATGTCAACCTGGCCCGAGAAGCCCACCTGCCTCCACCCCGACTGAGGCAGGCCGGCCATACCTGTCGGAGCCGTCGCTGTCAACGGGAGTGTGTGAAATGCCAAGGCTGCTGGAGAAGTCTGTTTTGCTTGAAGAGACTTTGGCAAAGCCGTTCCCACCTGTAATAACGGACTCCGAGTCAGCTGAAGGCAGCCGGGCCACAGGTGTGCCCCCAGGTCGAGGCCAGGGGTGCCGGGTGTCTGAGGCCAGCCACTCACCTGGGCTCTTGTCGTACCCAGCCGTGACTGCGGCGAAAGTGGGGTTGCCATTCTTGCCCGGGAGGGAAGCAGCTTTGGTCAGCTTGTGCTTGCTCCCGCTTGGCTGCTTTGCTTTAGAGTCACTGGGGGGAGGAAGCGAGGCGACACCCCTCAGTCCTCGCTGGCACTACCCCCCACCCCAGTGGCCCCGGGGACTCATGTCCCGGGGGCCGTGGCTCCAACAGGCCAGGCCTGAGACTGTGCGGTCAGGTGGAGAGCCAGGGACGTGGGGAGAAGGGAACGAAACGCGGCGGGGCAGCCCCTTATAGACGGAGCGCCGGATGGCTGACCGCTGCTGCAGGGTCCCCGTGCCGCCCGCGGACGAGGAGCCCCGGCCACCCCGCATGGGGCCGGCGGGGGGCGAGAGACGCTGGGAGGGCGGCGCAGTGCGCCAACACCGGCCCGTGGGGGCAGCGCAGGCCCCTGGTCTGTGAGCGGCACACCGCCAAGGCCCCAGTCACACGGACGGTCGGTCGGGCTCGGTGCCTCCCGTCTGCGCGGCTCTTCCAGGCCCTGCCTGGTCACCGCGACCTTCACCTGCCACAGGGTCAGAGCAAATGACCCGTAAACCTGTTTCCTCGACTCTCAGCACAGCTCCTGGGACTTCATTCAGGAAGGATGTGCTCTTGGACCAGGAGCTGACTCCTGAACCAGACTGTGACTCTACGGGGCCGCCCTGAGGTGAGGGGTGGGGAGCGGGGCTGAGCCTGCGCAGGGCGGGACGGCCGCCTGCAGCCTCTGAGGGCCCCCCGAGCGGGTCCCAGCTCGGCGCAGGGAGCCCACCTGCCCGGGCTGCCGTGGACGATGCTGCTGTAGCTGCCCCGGGCTGTGAACGGGCAGGGTGCGGCGGGCGGCGACGGGGAGGCGGGCGGCGGCGAGGTCTGGTGTCGTTTCAGGAAGATGTCTGCGTTGAGGGTTTGCAGAGAGAGTTTATAAAGACTATCTGCAGCTGCAAATTAAAAATAAAAGTGTCTCAACTGTGACTTGTCAGTTTTTACTCTTCAAAAATAGTTGCTTTTGATATTCTGATAGCAAGGCACTAACTCAAGTGCTTCCGCTAAGAAAAACCGACAGCTCACATGTGTGTTCTGTTCTCTGCCTTTCCCGGAACGCCCGCTGTGCCCCGGCTCTGCAGGCCCTTCCCGGGGGGGGTGAGGTCCCCTCCCTCCTCAGGCTGGTGGATGGGCAGGTGGAGTCTCTGCCTGGACCTGGAAGACCCTGGACTGCCACACAGGCCCAAACCTCACAGGCGTGGGGCCAGGAGAGCACCCCCAGCTCTCCCAGGGGCACCCTTGCACCCTGAGGGCCCGCCTGGTCCCTGTCTTACAAGGATACAAACTCCTACTCTATTCCTGCTGCCCTTTAAAGCACAGCTGTTTTAAAAATTTTAAACAGAAAATAAGATAGAGTCTGCATTCACTCAGTGGAAACACACACCTTTTCAGAAACAGGTACCGCCTTGCACATCTGTCAGGTGTCCCTGGTGCTGTGACACGAGGTGTGAGCAGAGGGCGTGGCTCTGCAAGCTCAGTCTCTGGGGGGCCCTACTCGCCCAGTTACCCTGGCATGACCCCCTGGCCTAGCATCCCCCACCCCGTTTCTTCCCCGGTGCAGGAGGCTTTGCACAGCTCCATGCTTTGGCCCCCTGGTCCCTCTGGCCGGCCTTTCGAGCCTCCAGAGCAAGGACAGTCTGCTCTGCTCCCCTCCCACCCGCAGGGCCTGTACCCCTCACTTTCAGAATCAAGCTGGCTCTGCGGGTGGTTCCCCTTCCCTCTAGCACTGCATGCTTCTCCCAACAGGCAAGGGGCTGGGGGGCCCAAGTGAGCTCACATGATCCTGGCTGTGTCCAGGCCCTGGATCGGAACCTCCACACAAAGCCCCTACCCTTCGAAGCCCGAGTTAGTTTTCCCATCTTCAGCTGTGCACTCTGCCCGCGCTTCCCCCATGGGGCCGGCACCTGTTCACCCACCGTTCCCACCTGCCCCTCTCACCCTTGCTCGCTGGAAGAATCTCCCCTCCTTGCCTGCTGACCTGACACCCACACCTCCTCCTTGCAGAATACCCCCAGGCCTTGCTGGGCTTCACACAGCCCAGTGAAACCGGCTCCCTGGGAACACGGAGTTTACTCCCTACACTGAAACGCAGCTTCCTCTGCGGGGAAATGGCCCCTGTCACAGGGTAAAACCCAAGCACCAGTGTTCTGCTGAAACCTCAGAGGGGATCTAAGGGCCTGAAAGCAGCAGCCTGGACCCCGGGACGACCCAGAGACTCGTTCAACTTGTTTCTTGAATGACCAGGGATTTCGGACTTTCTCCCTCATCTCAGGCAAGAAGAAAGTACTAAAAAGGCTCCAGAAAGTTTCACAGCAAATATGGGGCTGCAGGTTTTAACCCAGGAAGTGTCTCTCTCCAGGGCGAATGTACACAGGCTTGTGCTCAACGCCCACCTCGCCCAAGTTCTTCGCCCTCATTCAACTCACTGGCCTCCAACCACCCCTCTTCTCTAAAGCCCCGTGACCTCAAACCTGGTGCTCACCCCCGATTTCCCCCTGGCACAAATGGGCCCAATGGAGTCACTGCAATATGGTGGCTGAGTGTAGACAGATCACCGCTGCAGGACTGATCACCAAGGCCCTGCGCCCAGGCCCTTGCTGCGCTGGTCTCTCCTCTTCCAGGTCCTATGTATCTAGAGCCTGAGGGCCTCCACCCTATTCGAGGAGACAGTGCTCCTGTCATGATTTCCTGCAGGCCAGACCCGGGGGACAAGGTCAGGAAACTGGTGAGAAAACTCACACACCTTCACACAGGTTGTCTACGGAGAAGATGTGGTAAACTGGGAGCAAAGTGAATCCTTACAAGAGTGGTTACGCTGTAAACATATGAGAAACTAGTCAGGTACTGGGATGCTGAGCGCCTCTCTGGATGGTTCACTGCCCCACTGGAACTTCCCGTGTCGTACAGAGGGAAGCCGGGGGTGACGAAGCGGCTCCTGAACAGCCTGCTCTGCTGTGAACATTCACTCTACGGCCGATCACATCACCCCAGTTTAACTACTCGCAGACTTTTACCAGTGTGTCTGCTGGCTGCTACACACCGGCTCCAGCACACAGACCCTCGGCCTCCTTTGGAGGCGAGATGCCCTGCAGGTTTCCCGCCCAGACCCGGATGCGCTGCGCATGTGGGGGGCACCATACTTACAGCTGCCGGGCTTGTGAACAGGCACGGAATCCCACTCTGGTGGGGGAGAGTCTTTTTCGCCTTCTGAGCTGCTGGTGTTGCCTAGTTCTTGACTGTTTGGGAGGAACTTTGCAAGGGCAGGTGGCCTGCTATCCACTAACTTACTTGTACCTGTCCAGAATTCAGAAAAGAAAGCCATGATGGAGGATCATCCCATTCGGGCCAATTTCAAAAAACCTGATGAGAATGAGAATCCATCTATGCCTGACGACTCCTGATTACTGTGAACTCACAACCAACAACTACTAATACAATGAATCATTAGATCACCTGTACGATGAGAAAGGAAAATACCTTTTGTTTTCTGGGAGTTTCGTGGTTTGGATCCACTGGTCAATGTAGTTGGAAGAGGAATCTTGGTTGGGAGATTTCGGCGCTGTTTACTTTCCAAGGGGGCAGTATACGGTAGCTCTAAAGAACTGAAAGACAACCACGGATGGGACATTCAAACACAAGGCTTTGTTTCAGAGCTGAGAGGAGAAGTCACTGATCCGGCTACAATTTCAACGGCTTCTTTGACTCATCTGGCCTCCTGATGCATCATCCACCCACTGTCCTGAGGGCTGGCCGCCTTCCAAGCACTTCTAATGCTGCTCAGAAGACATGGACAGATTTACCCTCTGCTATTGTGACAGCAGACAGGGAACTGAGGTCCATTGTTTAATAATATGTAACGGGTTGGAGCACCTACCTTAGGTAAGATGTAGGAAACTGTTTGTACAAACTAGCCTTGTAGGAGCTGCTAAGTGTAGTCATTCTGCTTGTGAGCGAGTCTCACCCCACCTGAAGCCTCCTCACCCAGCACCTAGATCCTCACCCAACGTGTGGACTGCTTGCAGGACTCTTGAATATGGAGACTCTGAAAGGTCTCAGACTTAGAACTGTCAAAGGTTCAGTGACTCAAAACTCTGAACCCATTTTCCCACGGACACCATGCAGTGAACCAGGGCTAAGTTCACCAGGGCTAGTTCCTGGGTGACCTACCAATCCCTCGAAGCCCATGGCAGGGCGGCAGGGCTCTTATTTGCCTAAGGTCTAGGCCAAGTGGGTAGGATAAATATTCCCTATTCTTGAACTCAGGGTTCATCTTAGGCCAAAACTTAAATATTATTTTCACTGATCTATTTAGAGTATACTACTTCTAAAATATTAAAAGGTAAGCTTAACATAATAAACATGTATAAATAGGACAATTAATTGGCCCTGAACTTCCTGTCAGCAAGGCAAAACGGGAGACAACTTTAAGTTTTAAGGGCTATTTTTAAATTTTCACAGCCCAATGAAGAAAACATAGAAGTCTGCCGAGAGAGAAGTGATCTTTTTGAGAAATGACCCAGGGCGATGGCCCACATAAGGCAGTACGGTGAACAATGGAAACGCATGAACCATAAAAACCTCCACAAAGTCGCCTCCGTGCTGCCCACCAAGATCAACGGAGGCCTCTCCATTGACAGGAGCTAGGCTGATGCGGCCCAAGAAAAGGACGCCTTTCAGCTGAGGGAACCCGGTGGCCCCTTACAAGAATTACTCCAAAAATCATCAGTGGGCTCCTGGTGACGGCCGCAAAGCTGCCGGTTCAAGGCTGAGCTGATAGCTGGCTTTCCAACAGAAAACTTCACAGAGCTCACCGATCAATACAAATGCTCTTAAAGTGGGCAGTGTCTGGTATTTTCCACCTTAAGTGTGCTTGCGGCCCCAGCCTCCGGGGGTGTCTTTCCAACCCAGCACTCTGCCCCCCACCCCCTCCCAGCCCCACCTTCAGGTTCTTAAAGCGACACATCCTCCTTCCACTACCCCTCTGAGCTCACCCTCCCAGGGGGTAGCAGATTTCTGCTGGGCTCTGGGCCTGGCACCATTCACCAAGCTAGTTCACATCAGACTGCAAACGTGAGGATAGCTCAGACTTTCTATATCTAATGGCACCCCAGTGTCCATCACTAGCACATGCCCCCCTCCTTTCAAAAAGGTAAGCAGATGATAGAACAGTAGCATATAAAGCATGATTTCATAAACAAATTTTAACAGAGGTGCTTTATAAGCATTATATAAGGTAGTTGGTCAAAGGTCACTTTCTTTTCATTCTTTTGTTTCTTTGTATTTCACAAATTTTCTATCATAAATTGTTGTTACATTTGGAATTAGTATAAAGGCTAACCCAAAATCCAAAGGGCTCAGTTCACCCAAATGAGTAGAATTTTAGGTGGGCTAACAAACTGACATGAAAAAATGCAGTGTTTATGGGTGAGACTATTAAGGCTACAGTTCTATAAACCTGGCTTTCTATTTATGATTGACAGACAATTTAAAAAGACAATTTAGAGCATACTGCGTAAACTGCCTTCTGGTAATGATCGCTGTTAACTACACACATCAAGAGGACATGAGCTGAGACTCCGCTGGTGGTCCAGTGGCTAAGCCCCTGTGCGCCAATGCAGGGGGCCCGGGTTTGATCCCTGGTCAGGGAACTAGGTCCCACATGCTGCAACTAAGACCTGGTGCAGCCAAATAAATAGATAAAATCTTTAAAAATGTGAGTTCTCACTCTGCCTCCTGACTGGGGGCTGTAGAGTGGGCAGCTCTGGCTCTGGGAATACCAGAAAACTCCCTCAATACCCCCCCCTGCAGAGTCGGGGCATCAAGTGAAGTCTTTCACAAATCCTCAAAGTCAAATCTGCTAACAGACAACTGACTTCCTAAAAAGATCAGAATACAACAGAAGTCACTGGAAGAAGGATGAGAAGATTAATGCGTATGTACAATCTGTTTTAAATATTCTGAGCTCGGGTGTCAAGGAGAATGAACGGTGTCCCTATGGTGACAGTCACCTCTGGACTGATTTCACTAAGATAATCCTCAGAAGCTGGGCTTTTAAACTTATGATCCTAACAATGACAGCACAACACTCCATTCTCACAAGATCTCAGGATGTGTAAAAATTAGGGTTTTTCATAATTTGGATTTTTTAGCCTCATTTACTTTAAAAACATAGTGAGGACAGGGAAGCCTGGCGTGTTGCAGTTCACGGGGTGGCAAAGAGTTGGACATGGCTTAGGGACTGAACAACACTTTAAAACATCTGATCAGTCAACTAAGCCTGAAAAGGGCCTAGAAGAATAATTTCTAGTCACTTGACTAGGGCTGTTATTCCTGTCTTGGGGCGCCAGAATATGAGCACCAAAGTGCCTCAGGCTGATTTCCCCTCAGGGCAGTCAAGTGCACGAGCCACTATTCCGCAGGTCAGATGGTTCTCAACAAATTGTGTAGTTAGGCCACTTCAACTAACATTTTGCACAAAAGGGTAACTTTAAGTATAAATACTCCATTACTAATATTGCCATGTACCGTGTTGCTTCTTAAGTTCAGGGACAAGGTTAAATTTTTCTGCAGTAATCACTAATTTCTGATTAGCTTCTGGTTCTACAGGACAAGCTGGCCCTGTCGAGTTAAGCTGTATAATCTAGGGACAGAGTCCAGTTTACTGGTGTCTTTGCAGAGTTCAAGCTTTATTCCTAGAATCCGAGTAAGAACAGACTTTCTGCAAAGCTGCGGTCAGTTCTGATGACAACAAACCATGTCTTCCTTTATTAATTTATACATAATTCCCTCAACTTCATGGGTTGATGCCCACTTATCAGAGAAGAAGGTCAATACTGGCTTCCAAGCAGATGGCCATCTTATACGATGAACTAGTAGGGCACTGTTAACAACTCTAACACCAGGATTAGTTTATTAGACCCAAAGTTTAATCAAAGTATGAAGTAACCTTAGGAAATAATAACCCAATAGTTCAAATCATTCATTTCCTTGGGAAAACATTTTGTAGGGCGCCCTCCCTGTGGGGCCCAAGGACTCCGGCCCAGGGAGTGGACGGGAGCTATTTCGTGGCAACTGTCTGGTGGTCATATCTGCCCTGAGCAGTTTTTTTTTTAAGGTAAGAATGTATGTGCCGTGTGTTGCGTCGCTTCAGTTGTGTCTGACTCTTTGCAACCCCATGGACTGTTGCCCGCCAGGCTCCTCTGTCCGTGGGATTCTTCAGGCAAGAATACTGGAGTGGGTTGCCGTGCCCTTCTCCAGGGCATCTTCCTGATGACTCTTAAGTCTCCTGCGTTGGCAGGCAGGTTCCTTACCACTAGTGCCACCTGGGAATCACAGGTTAAGAATAAATTTTTCCAAGTTTCACAGCCTTGGAGTCCAGATCCCCATGACAGCCCTGGGTGAGCAGCAGACCCAGAGCTCCTAGGAGAGAAATTATGCTCATACCTGCGGCTGGAACATCAAGTCCATCTTTGGGCAAAAGTGAAATGGCTCTCTGCCCGGGAGCAAATCACCAACTGTATTTTTCTCCTCCATTCCTCCCCACCCCGCCCATATTTTGGCTGAGCCACGTGGCATGTGGGATCTTAGTTCCCTGACCAGGGGTTGAACCCATGCCCCTCGCAGTAGCAGCATGATGTTTTAACCACTGGTCCTCCTCTGTTTTTACAAGTTTTAACCCTGCCTTTTATATATCTGACCTCAGAGGCATGTGCCTGTCGCTCCCCAGTGACAGTGAATGCTGGGCAGCAGAGAAAACCCAGAGGAACATGAGTTACACAGCTTTCATTGCAAAAACCCCAGAAAAACCAATCAAGCAGGCAAAACCACTACCGGGTTCTCACCAGTACCTTCTCTCACTTACACCTCATTTCTCTGAAATCACATACTTTTCTTACCTGGGTTTCACATCTGCTGGGATTTCTTTCTTAACATTTAAGAGCTTTTTGCTTTTTTGTTTCACTTGAGACATTTCGTTTTCATGTTTTTCAGGCATGGCTTGTTTTCCCTTTTGCTTTTCTGTATCCTGTAAAAAAAAGTATACTTAATTGCTGAGTAAGACTAAAAATGCCAGATATAGTCCTATTTGAAGGCAGAGACATGACACCAAAGATGGAGAAGATACATACATCACAGGTACACAAACGATAAGCCCCTTTCTTCAAATCTCTCTCGATCGTGGTTCTGTTCAGTTTTCCAGCCTTTATTATAATTATGTTTTACTGAGTCTGAATTATAAGGCATGTCACTTAAAATCATACTCACATCCTGGCTAGAGTAGGAGGTGACAGTGGTAGCAACAAATTGATAGCTTGTTTTTAAGCACTGGGGAGCAAAACCTTGCCCTTTTTACAAGAAAAGTTAAGCAGGACTGCAGGATAAAGTGATACAGTCCTGGTGATGTTCCTAATCGGGGGGCGGGGGGGAAGACGGCACAGACCACGCGTCAGCGTGTCCCTCCCGAGTGCCCACGGTAACACAGGACTGTCAGCAGTGTCATGGCGGCTGGGATGCCAACAGAGGCTCACCATCCAGGGGAGGGCCACGGCTATTCATTCACTTATCCAACCGTCCTTCCCTGGTCACCCCACTGGTGTCAGGCAACGGGGTTACCAAGAGGGCCCAGTCCCTCCCCTCAAGGATGGTGCGGTCTAGCAGGAGGGAGACAGCGGACACAGACCAACTTGCGTCTTCATGCGGAAACGTTCACTGGCTGGGCCTGGAGCCCAGAGGGGCTGTCCGCTCGGCTGAGAAGGCCGCAGCCCAGGCGCTGCTCAGAGCTGTGCTGCTCGGCCAGCCCAGCAACGCTGCCCGGGTCCTAGTTCAGGCGCGCATGGGAACCACGCCTGGCGCTGCAGAGTAAGGGGAAGCTGCTGCTACACCCACACACGAGCCTGGGGCTTGTCTCTAGACAGGGCAGGCACCATCCAGGCACTGCTGACCCTGCCTGGAGCCACCTGGAAAGCGGGCGTGCACTGCTCATGTACAGACGACCACACACAGCACAGACGGGGATTGAAAAAAACAGAAACCTGGCTCTGCGTCAGGGCGCACAGGGCCAATTGTGGGGAGACACCTCGGCTGAAGGGCAGAGCTGCTGGGAGGGGTGGAGAGCTTCCACCAAAGGGCAGATGAGTGTCCACCCGACAGGGTCAGGCTGCAGTTCAGGCAGCCGGGACTGTAACAGGTCACACAGACCCACCCACCTAACGGCAGAGAGGCACACAACACCCTCCTGCCCCAGCGCCTTCTGAGACTGTGCTGGGTCATGTAGGAAGTATTCCCGGACTACCCGACTCATCAACAACTTTGCCGACCACGAGCCCCTTGGGACAAGAACCTGGCCTTTCTGTCCATGGTTGTTTCTTAAGCACCCACTACACAGGTTCTCAACACGTGTTTGCTGAGTGCATGGGGAGAAGACGGTTGGAAAAGACACACATGCAAGAGAAAATGACTTTCCAGGTTTGTAATCTAGTTGGGAAGAAACTAGAGCGTGTGTTTCACACACACGACAGGCGAATGCGTCAGTCACAGAGAAACAGGAGTGTAGGAGCTGTGCGCAAGCACACTGAAGGGGCGCTTTCCTGCTGGTCCAGTGGTCAAGACTGAGCTTGCACTGCAGCGGGCACTGGTTCAATCCCTGGGCAGGGCAGGAAGATCCCGCATGTGACTGAAAGCAACAACACCGCTAAGGGGAGCAATCACAACTGCTCAGCAGGGAGAATGCCAGCAGGCCAGGAGGCGGCCGGTCCTGAGCAGTGTCCGTGAGAAAGCACCTGATGGGGCAAGGTCGGACGGCCAGGAGGAAATGAACCGCGGAGAAGGGAGAATGATGCCGGGGGACGGGGGGGCACAGAGTGCTGGCCGATGGGGTCAGCTGGAGACGAGCACCCGAGGAGTGGTTAGGAAAATGCTGGAAAGGCAGAAGGAAGGTGCAGCAAAGTTGGGGAGCAAGTCTGTGCTGAGAACGCTTCCCAGACGCTTAAAGTTCCTGCACTCCTGTTCCTTTGTGACTGACGCATTCGCCTGTTGTGTGTGTGAAACACACGCTCTAGTTTCTTCCCAACTAGATTACGAACCTGGCAGGTCATTTTCTCTAGCATGTGTGTCTTTTCCAGCCCTCTTCTCCCCATGCACTCAGCAAACACGTGTTGAGAATCTGCATGCTGGGTGCTTGAAAAATAACTGAGGACAGAAAGGGCAGGCTCTTGTCCTCAAGGGGCTCAGAGCCGGCCGAGACCACACTTGAGGACCGTGAGCTGGCCTTCTGCTCCTCTGCAGCAGCTGGCACAGAGGAGATTCAGGACAGAGTGGCAGCCCCAGCCGTGGACGGCACTGAGTGGACGGACCCAGAGCACCTGCCAAACCTAGGGAGGCACAGGCGAGGGCAGCTGCCAGAAGAGTCACGTGTAAACTTTGCTTTAAAAATTAACAGGTGAAGATGACACTGCTGGATGTCTTTAGGCCACTAGATTAAGACTGAAACAGAAATTCAGCTCCACAATATTAAAGGCTCTATTTGGCTCATTTTAAATTTGAAGTATGGTCATTTAGAAATAAAAAGGCCCAAAGGGAATTACACCCTCACTTTTCCTCATACCTTATAACGCACGCTCTCTGACAGAGTCACAGCAGTAACATCACCCTCCATCTACCGCGCGGCCACAGTGTCCAGGCACTTGGCAGTATGACTCCTGATGGCCACGACCCCCTTGGGGCTGAGCGTGGGGCGTGAGGAAGCCTTCCCGGTGTGCTGGGGGAGTGGCGGAGCTTGGGGACCCCTGAAGCCTGGGTCACAGCCACCGCTGTACCTGCTCCCAGGGCTTACTGGAGCAGTGGTGATACAACAGGACATGGCCAATATAGTCAGAACAAAGTGGTATAATTCCTTCCCATCCTTTTTTGATACTTAAAATCTGAGACAATTTCATAAGCCAGAGTGGTTACTGCTCCAGACAAACCCTAACTTTCAAGCCGTGTTTCCAGTTTCTAACTATCCCGCCTTATTAACAGGCTTCCTGACTTGTGCCCTGGGGAAAGGACCACTCTCTCGCCGGGAGCTGTGGTGCCTGAGCAGGAGACAGAGATCACCTGGGTGTGCCTATGCTGAGCATGTCATCCTGCGTCCACCCCGCGCCACGGGGCTGTCCTACCTCCTTGAGGAGAGGCTCTGTGTCTGGGTTGGAGGTCTCTGTGGTGGTGGAAGAGCTGTCGTCGTCAGCCAAGGAGTCCTTCAGCTCGTCTTCCAGGGGCTTCCCCTTTCCCTTCTTCTCCTTCTCCTCCTGCTTCTTGGGGGGCTTCACCTTGCGCTGAGGAGGCTTTCCTTTCCCTGGGGGCGAGAGTCAAAGTGAAAGAACCCTTGATAGTTAAACAGCTTGGAAAACACAGCCGTTTAAACTTTTTTTTTGAAGAGGCTGAACTCTGATTAGTAACGGTTTCTTTCTCTGTTTCTTCTCTAAAGCTTCTCAGATTAACGTTTGACTTTCTGATTAGAATATTTCACAAGATCAACAATTTTTGAGGCATAAGTGATATACAAAAAGATATGCCCATTTTAAGTGTACAGTTCAATGAGTTTTGGCAACTCAATAGTTTTCACAAATCTGTGTGTCTCTAGAAGACAGCGGACCCTTGAACAACAGGGGGTTAATCCGTACACAGGTTATAGAGGGCCCTCCACATCTGTGGCTCCTCTGCAACCAGAGTCACCCAACCGGGGACCCTGTGGTATTGCAGTCGCTACTGTTGGAAAAAACCCACATCTAAATGGACTTACGCAGTTCAAACCCTTGCTGCTCAAGGGTCACCTGTACTTTTATATCCCAGGGCTGACATAGCTTTGAGAAGTCAGAGAAGTGAAAACCAGAGATCCCGTCAAGTCTCTCTGGAGACGGGAGCCTGACGGGACACGGGACACGGGACGCGGGACGAGCTGCCACGTGTGTCACTCGTGGGATGCCGAGAACCTGGTGGCTCAGGACAAATCCCGGCCCTCCTGTTGCCGGCTCCTCGCCCTCGGCCTCTCATCTGCAGACTCGGGAGACGTCCTCACAGTGCTGCGAGGAGGAATTACAGGAAGCCACGGACAGTGTCCAGCCGCTGTTATATGTGGGCAGAGGGTAAAACAGAGCGATAGAAAACCTATGATTTTAACTAACGTGGACGCTCCCAAGACAGACAAGAAAACAGCCCGCTGTGCTGCAGTGCTGCATGTCCTGGGAATACGGCCATGAAAACCAACAACATAATCCCTGCCCTCAAGGAGTTTCCACCCTAACCAGAACAGAGCAGTGAGAAGTCCATGGGCAGATTCCAGCCCCTCGGACTACGCCCATTAAGCCACCTGGGCAGGCAGGCTGGGTAGAGCTGCAGAAGCCACATCTGCCACCGCTGAACCCATTCTATGTCATTGAAAATATAACTCCTTAATACACCTTATTTAAAACCCTGATGCCTTACGGTGACTGTTGATGGATGCCAGTGACTCAAAGTTTGAAGTAATTTTCTCTAAATCACAGAGTTAGTAAGTGGCAGAGCCAGGATGTGATCTGGGTCTGCCTGAAGGCAGAGCCTGGCCTCGCCACCCCATGGCACTTGGCGTCCCCCACCTGAGACAAAACCGCCCCTCAGACTGCCAACGGCAGACGGACACCAGGGTGGCGACAGATTCTGCAGTGAATGCAGACACTGCAAGTGGCCGCACCGGGCTCAGCGCAGTCTCAGGTTTTAACCCTCAATCCAGCAATGCTCCTGGCCAGTCCCCAGGGCTCACATGTTACGGGAGGAAAAACCAGAGAAATACAGAATCTAGACTGTCCAGTTGCAGAGGCCCTGCTCAGGGCAGCCATGAAAGGCAGGTATTTCTGGGGCCCCTCTTCCATGAGGGACAGTGACTGCAGGGGTGACAGAGATGAGATGGGATGTCTAATTCATAACTCATAACTTGGATGTCTAACTCCAAGCTGTCTAACCCAGAGAAGGCGAGGGCTGGGGAGACCCTGTTCCTATGACAATGGGTCATTCTCAACAGTCTACAAAAGCCAGACATCACTGAAGCTCATTACAAAAAGATTTCTTTGAGATTTTGGGGAGGGCGGGGGAGAGAACAGGGCACTACTGGAAAGAGAAGTGCCGAAGAATGGGAAGAAACATTACATATTTAATGTAAACACACAGGCTTTTTGGCAGGGGTGTTGGGGTAAGTTTTAGAGACATGATAAAGATTCCACCAGCTGATGGTTTTATGATATATTAATACCACTATTCCTCAAGAGCTTCCCGGGTGGCACTACTGGTAAAGAATCCGCCTGCCAATGCAGGAGACACAAGAGATGCAGGGTTGGGAAGATCCCCTGGAGGAGGAAATGGCAACCCACTCCAGTATTCCTGCCTGGAGAACCCCATGGACAGGGGAGCCTGGTGGGCTACAGTCCATGGGGTTGCAAAGAGCTGGACACGACTGAGCGAGTGAGCACTACGGCACTATTCTGCAACCCTAAGACCAATGCCCATCTTTCAAAGTTCATTTGAAAGACTGATTTTCTATAGGTATGTTGTGCTTCAATAAAAACACTTATTGAAGAAAAAAACAACACAAAGACCTGGCTCATTCCTTCTTTCCCAACAGCAGTGCTGGGAAGGACATCAAAAGGGGTGGCTGCTCATGTGTAGCCGGCAGTCACCGTCTCTTTGTGGCCTCAAGAATCATCACCTCCATCATTAAATAGCTTCTAGCAGGTCGACTCTAGGACCACTGTGAAAAGTAAAGAACATTTTTTAATTTTAAAGTTTATGTTCTAGATGAATGACCCTGAAAAGACGGGTCCATTGTATTGGTGTCAGAGGGCTGTCTTAGACCAAGGAACAAGGGGTTCACTTTGCCACAGCCTCTCTTTGTGCTAAGAAAGGATAATATATATATATATATTAACCAAATCTAACTTTAAAAAGAGGAACCTTAAGCATCCATTTAATATTACTGTAAAAATTACCCTAAAATATGTAAGCTCTGTTTACTCGTTATTGACCAGGGAATTTCTGCAGAAATGAAGGCCAGTGGCTGGCAATTTCTTATGTAAGTGAATACTGAAACATCTCTGGTCATTAATGTTCAGGTAATAAAAGACGTATTACTATATCTCTGGCCAATAATGTGTTAGAAAAATGAGATAACAACAAAGAAGATTTCTGTGGAAGAAGTTAAATATTATTCAAGACTTTTGACTATTTTATAAACCCAAATGCAAGTAATTCCATGAAGACTGTACAGAACCAGTCTTCATATCACTGGAAATAAGAAATTTTCTAAAACTCCTGGACTCTGCAGGGTCAGGTTTCTTTTGGCCTCTCAGGGCTGCCAAGTACCCTGTTCAAACCAAAGGCAAAACTTCTTGGTACATCAGTGAGGGAGGTACTGAAACAGGCTCAGAATAACATATTAGCATGGCTGCCACAGAAGACAGTAAGTCACAAAAAAGTTCAGGCTGTAAAGGGAATAAACTGAAATACAGCCAGAGGCCATTTACTGTTTTTCAGGTATGGACTCTGGAAGTTACAAATCAGCCCGCCTGTGCGTGTGTGGTGTGTAGACTTCTATGAAGGCAGCCCCACATCACGCTCTCATGGAACTCTCTCAGTGTGGCTGAACTCAGTCCTCATGAGGACACCGCAGAGGTGATGGGAGGTCACTTCCAAGAGCAGGTCACAGAAGATCGAGACTTCTGTCCTGCCAGCCTGTTCTCTCTCTTGAATTTCTGCCTGCTTGCTCTGGTAAAATCAACTGCTCTGAGCTGCCCTACAGAGAGGACCCAACAGGCTGCTGGCCACAGTCAGCAAAGAACTGAGACCATCAGTCCAACAGGCCAAGAAGAACAGAATCCTGCTCTCAGCCACCTGAGTGAGCCTGGAAGCAGGTCCACCACCAGGTGAATCTTACAAAGATTTTAGCCTCAGGCAACACCTTGCCTGCCGTTCTGTGAGAACCTGGCAAAGCTGTACCCAGATGCCTGACCCCCAGAAACTGTGCATTAGTAAATGATGGGGGTTTAAGCCACTGGGTTTTGGGGTAATCTGTTGCTTAGAGACAGATGATTAATACAGCACGTATGTATGCATGCTCAGTCATGTCCAACGCTCTGTGACCCATGGACTATAGCTTGCCAGGCTCCTTTGTCCGTGGGATTCTCCAGGAAAGAATACTGAGTGGGCTGCCATTTCCTTCCTCCTCCAAGGGATCTTCCTGACCCAAGGATGGAACTCACGTCTCCTGGCATTGGCAGGTGGATTCTTTACCACTGAGTCAGCCGGGGTGAAAACAGCATGAGGAACTCTAAAGCAGGAGTCAGCACACTTTTTCTGGAAGGGCCAGACAGTAAGCACTCTCAGGTTTCTGCCCTTACGGTCTCTGCTGCTATGGCATGAAAGCAGCACAGATAATGTGTGAATGAACAGGCACTCTGGTCCCCAGAGGACAGGTGACGACTTTGTCCAGGGGCTGTGGTTTGCCAATCCCTGCTCTAAAGCGCAGGTTGTACAGAAATCCTATTTTTGGGTCAAAAGGCAGATGACTGCCATTTTACCACTGTGTTAAAAACTATTTTAATGATGGAAAAAAAAAAAAAAAGCTCAACCTACCACGGTAACATAGTCATCACAGGCAGTGAAAATGAAAACAGTAGATGTCCAACAAATTCCTGAATTTGGTAAGTGTTCTAAGAGAGAAATATGGGTATCTTTTATGACACTTGGATACTTCTGTTTGCATCTTGATGCGAAGGAGCTGAAGTCCAGGGGCAGAGATGAATGTCAGCCAGAAGGACACCTGCTAAACCAGCTGCTCATCACAATTACGACTGAGATAGCCCCGACACACGTGGTGGCTGTCCCCTTGAGTGTCCCAGAAGTGAGAAGATATGGTTACCTTTGCTTTTTGACAACGGTGAAGGCGGCTGCTCTGTAAACACATCTAGGGGTGGGGCATCGTGGTGCTCGAAGTCCTTGTCCATGGCTTCGATGAGACTGGTGATGTCCGAGTCCTCGGAGCTGTGCCGGGAGCTGCCGGGGAGCTCTGGGGGGGGCGGGGGCGCGGGGGGCGCGGGGGACAGCCTCTCGGGCTGCGGGCCCTGGTGCTGAGGCACTGGCGGCGGCGGGGGCGAGTGCTGCTCCAGGGGGCCGTGGCCGTGGGGCTGGCCGCCGTGCTGGCCCTGCCTGGCCCCCTTGGACTTCCGGCCTGCGCTGTGACCCTGGGCCACGGAGTGGGACTCGAAGACCAGCGGGCTGGCTTTGCTCGCCGACTGGGCGTTAGTCCTGCCGGAGGCACTCGCGCTGTTTTTGGCTCTGACGTTTTCCACGTCAGCCGAGCTTCTACTGCTGTGACTGCTGTGCGGGTGGACCGACGGGCCACACTGCTTGTGGCTTCCTGCGCCGGGCCGGGAGGCCGAGCCGCCTGCTCCACAGAAGCCCCGGCTGTGACCGGGGTCACAGCTCAGCGTGTTCAAGCTGGAAAAAAGCATCAGTAACAGCAACCTATGAGATCTAAGATTAAAAGAAAATTATAGGACATCCATGGTGGTCCAGTGACTAAGTCTCCATGCTCCCAATGCACAGAGGGGGCCCAGGTTTGTTCCCTGGTCAGGGAACTAGATCCCACACGCTACAGCTAAGAGTCTGCATGCTGCAACCAAAGATCCTGCATGCCTTCAGGGACGAATGAAGATCCCATGTGCCACAACTGAGACCTGGTACATCAAAATACAGAAGTAAATTTAAAAAAAAATTATAAATACTTCATCAGTAGAACCACTGCAGATATGAATGACCCTCGGGTAGTTCTACTCACGACAAGAAATAGGATACCTTTCACAACTCTACTGGGTCTGTTCTGTCTGAAAATTTAGGCATCAAGTCACTGGCCTCAGGTAGAAAGTTTAACCCTCATCAATATAATAAAACATGGTATCTTCTAAGAGTTCTTAGAAACTGAGAGTGAAACACAGTGTATCACAATTTTTTCCCAGAGCAAAGACGAAAAGAAGAAACTTATTTTTCTTTTAATTACATCAGCCAAATCTATGCATATCAGAGAATTTATTTCCAGCAGGTGCACATACTTTCCTTCAGATGAAATGCCAACGATTCTCCTGAGATCAAATGGTCTCCCCACATCAAAGGGTGGGTTTGAGGCCTCAAAGGACAGCCGCCTTCGGAAGGGCTCCCAAATTCCTTGAGCTTCTAAATAGGCTGTTCCAATTACCAAAAGAAACAGTGCACTGCAGGGGTAGAAAAGGTGGAGAATCCGGGTTCATGTGTTAGTGCAAGAGCAACAGGATTTAATACTAAGGGCAGAGTTTCTTGGTAAAGTATACGACAATATAAAAAAAACAAAATGCCTAAGACAAGACAAAGGCATTCTGGATGAAAG
Source organism: Cervus canadensis (assembly GCF_019320065.1). Lineage (NCBI taxonomy): Eukaryota > Metazoa > Chordata > Mammalia > Artiodactyla > Cervidae > Cervus > Cervus canadensis. The sequence continues at coordinate 3,102,935 of NC_057390.1, forward strand.
TTTGCCCACGGACTTCTGTAGTGTGCTAACATACCAGGAGGCTTGTATGGAGGAAATAACCCCTTGAATCAGAACAGACACTGGAGGGTACCTCTCCTTCTGCCCAGAAGCAGCTTTTAGTTCTAACTCTCTAGGCCAGCTCTCTTCCCTTAGGATGTGTTGGGTAAACATGTAAGTTAATTAAGAGGCGAGTATATCTCATTCTTAAAAAATAAAGAAATAGACTGAAAGGGAGATGAGGATGCTGAGGGTTTAAAAAATATTTCTCATCAGTTTTATGTTGTTTAGGTATGATATGACTCAATTAAAATAAACTATTATGTTTGAGTACATTTCATATGCCCAAATCAAGTAATTTCATGGTAAATTATGAGGTCTTTTTTTTTTCCTTTAAGAAATTAACCTGTAATGTATGTGTGTAACAAATTTTATTGGTAAAAAAGACTCTGGTTTATTGTATATGTCACCCAAGAAGGGTTTAGGTCTGATTGCTCCCACTGGTCTATGTAGCCTGACTAGGGAGGGGTGCCTCTCGTGTCTGTTGGTGGATCCCCGGCAATCAGAGCTGTGACTGGCACACAGGGGGAGTCATGATCAACAGTGTCAAGTGATACATACACATCAACCTTGAAAGAAGACACCGTACCTCATTATTCCTGAGATGATGATGTACAGAGCCAGCTCCCAGTTGGGCCTGGGCAGGGCTTCTGCACAGGTTGCTAACATATGGTAAGGAAGGGATGCATTCAATACAAACACAAACTCAGAGCCACTGGCTGTTATAAACTTCAGTTCACGGATGACTCTGGAAGCTGTGAAATCAGGAGTAAACCTAAAACGCAAAGGTGGCAGTGAGACTAGGTTTTTAAAAACATACTGCAAGCAGTTCAAATATAATACCTTTGAAACAGAGCACAGAATTTTAGAGATTGGCACTTTTATTCAACTTTCTCATTTTCAGATGGATAAAGTATTGTCCTATGAGGTTAAGTAATAAAACAACTTAATTTTGTGGATAACTAGAGAAACTGCATAGAAAGAGAACAATGGTTGACTTCCCATAATTATTAATTCAGAGAGAAGTCTCTGAGCTTCTTTCCTTTCTTGGCTTTTTTCTGTATTTAATTCACTCTCCTCTCCCATGATACACTCGCAATAATGCCTTTTTTCCCCCAAGAAACCCATCCTAGCCCTATTGATGTTCATCTCCTCCAGCAGTGCTTTCTGTCCTAATGATTTTATTTTTGTGTTAACTGTATGCGCTCCAACCACATGATCCGCACCCTGAGGAAAGGTGTCTTACTCCCCACTGTACCTTTAGGTGCCAGGTGTTATGCCTTACATGGAGTGATATAGGTGCTAACCAAGTAAATGTCCACTGAAGACCATGAAATTGTCATTCAACTAAGGGACAGTGGTTACATTTTATTATGCAAAACTTTATAACAAGTTATCAATTGTTAAAACTTGCTGCAACTATTACCCATGTAGGCATTAACGTGGAGGAGGCAATGGCACCCCACTCCAGTACCTTGCCTGGAGAATCCCATGGACGGAGGAGCCTGGTAGGCTGCAGTCCATGGGGTTGCTAGGAATTGGACACGACTGAGTGACTTCACTTTCACCTTTCACTTTCATGCACTGGGGAAGGAAGTGGCAACCCACTCCAGTGTTCTTGCCTGGAGAATCCCAGGGACGGGGGAGCCTGGTGGGCTGCCGTCTATGGGGTCACACAGAGTCGGGCACAACTGAAGCGACTTAGCAGCAGCAGGCATTAACACTGTTTTCTGACCAAACTATCATGTGACATGGAAAAACTGCACATGCATGACACAGGTGTCTGCTCTACTGCTGAGAATGATCTTATAGTTGGTTCTCTACAAGACCTTGAAAATTTTTTAAAATATTAAGTATTTTTTAAATTATAAAAGCATGATAACACATTTACAGGAGACTTCGAATAAAGTTATAGTTCCACTATATATATATACACACACACGTATATATAATTCCAGTATATAATTATTTTTTAAGTAGATAAATTAAGAGTTTTAGTTGGAGTTTCAATATCAAGTGCTCAAAAATTAATAGAAAGAATAGACAAAAAAGCAGGAGGATATGGTAGGCCAGAAATGCACTATGAACCAATTCAACATAATTAAAATTTATACAATTTTTACACAACAGCAGGATACAAATTCTATTCACGGTTCCATAGACTATGAACCAGGAGACACTGGAACATATCCAGGGACATAAAACAAGGTGCAAAATTGAAAATAATTTTGAAACTGATTTCTAAGATTATCTGATCTACTTTGGAGTTTCCACAATTTTGAAAACAAAGAAATGAAGAAATAACCAAAGACTAATTGGGGGAAAAAAAAAAAGATTTAGTGATTCATCATCTCATGAGAAAATACTTACAGAATGACTATGTCTTTAGAGGCATTGGCGCTTAGTGCAAACTCTTGACAATTGATGACTTTAAAGCCATATCCCTCACAGGAGTACCCACTGACTTCAATGGTTTCTATGTGAATTGGAAGTTGTCCTGTGTTCTCTACTTTAAATGTTCTCTTCAATGTGAAATTGGGTTCCCTTAGTCTCATACCTAAAGGAAAAAAATGAGGAGTATAAATCTTGCTGTCCCGTGCACCAGGTCCAAGTGACGATAACACATCCTTCACGAATGTATCCCAGAGATTATGACGGAGCTTCTCAGGCCAAAGGCATGAGCCACTGCTCAGGTTTCATCAGGAAGTTCTCTTCTTTGTTAAGTCATTTTAGATGGCGGAAGTTTAATTAGGCTTTATATTTCACATTCAGAGTAAATCAGCTAAGGTATGCAATGAATACTGATACTTCAAAACTTGTAAGATCCAAATGAAACAACTCTGAAAGCAAGTGAGGGTGTTTCCTTAAAGTCTTAAGTACTCATCAGTAATACACGCACATGCCCATGTAGAAACATTGTTCCTGTGTTTGGAACTACTTACTGTTGAAAAGGAACGCTGACACTTGTGCATGTGCGTATGAGGAGAACACTCACCCTCCGTACAGTCTTTCAGCAGCGCCTCTGTGACCTTGAAGCGTAAGGAGCTCCCCGGGCCCGGAGGCTTGCCCGCCACCCTCAAGCTCTCGGTTGTCCCCTGTCCTTGGACCATCACGGCATCCATCACGGTCAGGTTATTCCTACGTAAGAAGAAGCAGCCCGGATTGTCCTCTGCTTAACTCTGCACAATCTTTTGATCTTGAATTTTACTGCTACTTTATAAACAATGTGAAGATTAATACCTTAAATTTAATGGTCAAACACTGGCACGTTAAAAATTTAAACATGCTTACACGATGAAGACCAAGAGTTACACTGTCAAGCGTCATACATGGCACAGTAAGACACCATTCAAGCCTTTTAGCTAAAAATATAATCATAGTGTTATGTTTCATGAGGCGCGGTGTGCGTCTGTGTGCGTATTTTGGACAAAATGAATACCCTGTTTCATAAATAAATTAATGCAAATATTAATATTGAAACATATCAAGAAAGGACTCATGTAAGCACTAGAAGTCAACCCACACTTAAGTCACAGAACATACCTGATTATGATTAGGGAAGAAACAGTTCTATTGTGAACTGGAGTAAACTTTACTTTGACAGATTTCTTTTCTCCAGGTTTTAAAATTAAGTTTAAAACTAAGTGTCGGGAGAGGCCCTCTGTGAATCCTGTTGAACTCTGCAGTGGGTGAGCCTTGAATCATTGGGCAAACAAACAAGAGTCATTAGTATATTTTCTGGAAAATTTTTTCCCCTTTACCCCATCCACAGCCAAGTATTAGTGTCTCAAAATGACTAACTACGAAAACAAGTTTATCCCTTATGATTTAGATTCTGGATGGCTGGCAAGCAGAGCAACCAATGACGACAACTTCATATTCTGCATTAAGTCCCCAAAGGGGTTTTATTCCGCAGGTCACCAGAGTCTTCATGTTTGTACTAAGCACTTGTTTTTGTGTATGGATCTTTTAACTTTAAAGGTTCTGAAACATGACATAAAAAACCAGAGAAAGACACACACCTAAGGGAGGAGCATCTCAACCTTTTAACACAGAGCAGACAGCTGTGTCGCCAGCACCTAGCACCCCGAAGTCCTGCTGGTGCTGTCCTCTCACCTTTCAGCCACGGTCCTCCTGCCTCTCCCCTCAGAAGGGTACTGGCTGGAGAGTCTTAAGGCCACATCATTTTATTTATAAAGGTATTGCCAACTCATATCAATCTACCTTCAATTTTATTTTGAAAGCTAAGCCCATTATTATTGTTTCATAAACACTTGATGATTTAAAGTTCAAATAATAAGTTCAGTTTAACAATCAAAATATGACTTCTTGACAGTTACAGGTAAGGTTAAAAAGATTTGTTTTTTATTAAAAAAATCATAGTTAATACTGCTCTGATTTTCAGTAACATTAAACTTTTTTGGGGCGGAAGGGCTGGTAGTACTTGGGTATAAATGTCCATGGCACTCTGCTGCTGCTGCTGAGTCGCTTTAGTCGTGTCTGACTCTGTGCGACCACAAAGACGGCAGCCCACCAGGCTCCGCTGTCCCTGGGATTCTCCAGGCATGAACATTGGAGTGGGTTGCCATTTCCTTCTCCAACGCATGAAAGTGAAAGGGAAGTCACTCAGTCGTGTCCGACTCCTCGCGACCCCATGGACTGCAGCCCACCAGGCTCCTCCGTCCATGGGAGTCTCCAGGCAAGAGCACTGGAGTGGGTGCCACTGCCTTCTCCCCATGGCACTCTATCTACCTGCTAACCTGTGGGAAGAGAGTGAATTTTCTATGATTTTCTACTATACACAAATCTATTTCAACAGCATGATTCTATGGACATAGTTTCTTTTTTTTTAATGGACATAATTTCATAGCTAATAAACTCTGTGAAGCACACTACTTTTCAACTCTCTCTTCTGAGGCAGCTCTTCTTTTCCTGCATCGAAAATTCTTCTCTGTAAATGTCTACTAGGACAACAATGTTCTGACTGTTCCCAAATGGTTGGTGAATAGGTTTCCTTTAAATAAACTGTTCTGAGTAACTGGCAAACACGTTATAAACTATACCTATATTCCCAACAAACAACTAACTTAAATTCTGATGACATGGAAAATACTTTAGGATTCTGTGATACCTCTGGGGTATCACTCAGTAATTTTCATAGTGGTGGTTCTTGAAGAGAGATTCACAGACCCTTGGGGATCTGAGAGGTCTTTTTAGGTGTGTCAAAACTACTTTCACAACACAGACCAAAGTTCTTGGCCTTTTTCACTATGTTAACATTGGCACCAAATGGCCAGCAAAAGCAATGGTGGGTAAGTAAAACTGCTGACCCTTTAGCTAGAAGGTAAAGGTAGCCTTATCAAACCTCCCTGGTAGCCACAGTTTTTTCATCACTGCCAGGCACTTACAGCTAACAAAAACCAAAACCAAAACCTGTGACTGATTAAGTAGTAATAAATATTAATCTTAAATCTCAACCCTTGAGCACGAGGCTTTTTAATACTGTGTGATAGAACGAAGTATGCCTGAAGTGCTCCCCGCAGCATGCTGGACTGTGCTGTCTGGAAGAGCTATCGTTTGAGATGCCAACAGAATTAGCTCCTTCCTCAAGGGACTCCATTTATATTTGAGAAATGACTGAGAGTCAATATATGACTACTCAGACTGGAGTATTTAGTAGACATTTTCACAAAAATGAAGTCCATCTGTTCCTTTAGGGAAAGCCACTGAAGCATTTGTTGACAACGGTAAAATTCGACTGTTTTGAGTACAATCTAGAATTTTGGCCTTGTGAATTTGAGAGCTTCCCAATAGTTAAAAGAATTCCCTGATAAGATTCATGGTTACAGGGATAAACATGATTTTTTGGATACTGCAGAGTGAATTGTGTCAACATTTGGAAGCTCTGCATATCTTAGTGAGCCAGTATTTTCCAAATGATTGATGTATATAGTATTATAATAGCTAAAAAGGCAATTAAGACATCCTTTCTGCAACTACATGAATGTGTCAGGTCAGGTCAGATCAGATCTTTATCATATACTTCAACCAAAACAATATATCGTAAGAGGCTGAATGCAGAAGCAGACATGAGAATCTATCTGTATATTAAGTCTGAGAGCCACTGAACAGCTCTGTAAAATGTAAAACAATCTGCTCTTATTGCAAAACCATTTTAAAAAATATATGTCTATTTTTTCATTTTTATATCTGTCAAACAGAATGGGCTTATCATTATTTTAAATGAATTAAATCACTATTTTAAGGATCTCAGTTTTCATTTCTAATATGGTCAATATTGACAGATATAACCCACACAAACAAAAAACCTCTCTGCAGTCCTTAATAATTTTTAAAAATTGAGATAAAGCAGAAATCCTAAATAATTTTTCAGATTGTAAAGGAATCCTGAGATCAAATAATTTTAGATCCACAGTTTTACAGCACTGTAGAGAACTGTTAGAGAATTTATTTGAAGCTGACCTGAAGACCTCCTCCAGAATTTCTTCTTTAGAGTAAATTTCTGGGATCCAGGGCATTCTTATTCATATTCCTACCTCTCACAATACCTACATCTTAAAGGTACCACCAAAGATTTGGTAAGATAAGAAAGGCAAATACTATGTCATTTACTTCTTATGTGAAAATATCTCTCTTTATAAAAGCAGAGTGAATGGAATTTGTGGTTACTGAACTTTCTAGGTATTATCATCTAGATATCTGGATAATATCTAGATATTTGGATAACCCTGAACTTATTATTTTTATGGCATTATTTTATGGTATTTTTATGGATGGAAACAAAGAAAAATGATTCCAAGAGAATGGCATGGATTAGAATATGAGACTCTAAATTTCAGTCTAGTGTTCTACCTATTACTCAGCAGAAAAAAAACATTGAAAATTACTTAGAAAAATAACTTTCTTATATAAGACTGACTTAAAAATAGATCTATAAAAAGTATTCCATAAAGGTCTGGCTAATATATGTTTTATAGATCAAAACAATAAAACTATGGGAAAGAACACAAATACTTCAAAAACTGTAAAACATGTGGTTGGAGAGTGATTAGTGACTCCTAACCAGTAGTGCCCATGTGTCACGTAAGCCTGGGCGAGGGCTCCCTGACTCTGGGAGAACTACACGTGACTTGGCCCTGACAGCCACCACAGGTGTGAACGCGGGCAGGTCACCTCCCCTCCCTGCGCTTCGTTCCTCCCCCACCACCAGAGCATGTGAAGCGCTTCTCTCCCAGGGAGGTCACTGACAGCCAGGCTGTTGTCACGGCTGTGGGAAATCACACGTGTGAACGCAGCTGTCATGACGCTGGCGCACACCAGGCGCGCAGGGAGCACGGAAAGCCCTCGTTCTGGGAGCCACAGGCTGGCTCGTGCAGCCCACGGGGGCTTCCCACGCGCCCAGCGACTCATCTAAGGGCTTCCCTGTGGTTTGTTTCATCTGTTAAAACCCTGTAACATCCAGACTATTAAGTTCGCATTGCAACAGAAACTGAAGTTTGGAAAGGCTGACACACTCGGTCGAGGTGACCAAGCTAGTAGGTACACAGGCGTGATGATGCCAGGAGCTGACCTCCCTTGTTCCAAACGGGAAGCAGCCGAGTCACGGCTCCTTGACAGACTGGGACCTGCGTACTGCAAGAGCCCACAGCGAGAAGAGAGAGCAGGGGCAGACGACTGTTTCCACTCAAAGTCATTCAGATTGTGGGAGGTTAACTAGATTCTCACTCGTATTCACTCAACACCTTTTGTTTTATAAATGTGAGAAAAACTAAGATAAATAGAAGACAAGCCCTCAAGGAGCCTACCCCCAGATTTGGGAAACAGGGCACCACAAATGAAAAGACAAACAAAACCCAAAGTTAACACGGGTGTAAGTGAAGAGTCAGGGAAAACCAGAGAGCTGAACTGGTGGAGGGCTCACAGCCAGCGGGGCTGTGTGGACAGGCTGTTTAAGGCTGGACGAGACGAGCTGGGCGGGAGGAAGGGCGCTGAGGCCAAGGGACTTGGGCCGATTTGCAGGTGGCATTGGTGCCGAGTGGGAATGCCCTGACTGACACAAGAGAAGTTTTAAGTTCTTACATAATCACGAGTGGGTTAGTGGCTGTTCAGTCTGGCCTGCATGACAGAGACTACCTGCTCCTAGAACAAATCAGCTTGTGTATACACTCAGCAGTTCAAAAATATCTGTTGAGGGAAAACTGTAAGTGGTACTGTGCTAAGTATGAACACAGCTAGCCATGGGTCTGGCCTTCATGGAGTTTACAATTTTATTAGAAGGTTTCCAAAATAAAAAATTTAAATGACCAAGCTCAATATTTTGAGGCTTAATAAAAAGAAATCATGTATTAGTCTATACACTTCATAGGCATCCTCTCAGAGGTTCTGGCAGCTATTACTATGGGCTTAACATTTAATGCCCACAAATAGGACCTTCTACACAGCATGACTCCTGGTGATCTAAATCCCATCCACTCCTCCTGGGCTTTATGCCTCTGAAAGAATGACTGGACTCTTCTGAACTTCAGTAACCTGCCTTTCAGGCAGTTTAAGGATGGTCAATGTTTTTCTTCCACATCGCATTGGTCATATCATAAAATTACTTCTTTGCAATCGTATGAAGTTCGAATACTTACACTGTTTCTGAAGACTTGGAATTCCTGTGTTCTTAAATCAATCTTTGCCACCTTACTTAAATTAAACCTGAAATTTAAAAACACACATATTTCTTTGTGAATAGCATCATAGTTAAAGGGGTTGGAGAGTAATTACCAAGGTTGTGTTTACCTTTCAGCAGATTTTGAGATCACTATTATCAGGTCAATAGCCTTCAAAAAGCAGCCACAACTTAGTTTATTCTTCACCACCTGCTTCCTCTTTACACTGTTTTAGGAAGGAGTTCTACATGATTTCTTCTTGTCTTAAACTGGAAGCTTTTCCAGATGCTTAATGTAATATCTATTTCTCTCCCTAGAACTTTCTCTCAACTTCAATTATAGATGCAAGATTTCTCTAAGCAAATCTACTATTTAAGAGCTGCAATAAAGCTCCAATACTTTGGTCACCTGATGCAAAGAGCCAACTCACTAAAAAGACCCTGATATTGGGAAAGATTGAGGGCAGGAGAAGGGGGAGGAGGATGAGATGGCTGGATAGCATCACCGACTCAATGGACATGAGTTTGAACAAACTCTGGTAGATAGTGAAGGACAGGGAAGCCTGGCGTGCTGCCGTTCATGGGGTTGCAAAGAGTCAGACACGACTTAGTGACTGAACAACACCTACAACTTTCTATCAGACGAAAGATTTGGGGGTAAATGCTCATAAGACCCCAGAACACCTTCTATGGGAGACCTACAATCCAGAGTGCTGTGGCCATAAAGGAGTCAATCCTGTATAATCATTAATTTAAAAACATCCTGAGATTTCTACTTCATAGACAATAGTAACGCCTGTAGTCCATGGGGTCACAAAGAGTCAGAACGACTTAGCAACTGAACAACAACGAAGTTTTAAATGTGTAAAATGATCATTCACTGTCTATATGGAAACATTTTGATGATCTGAAGCAATGCTTACCTTGATATTAACTTATCTACAAAGATGGAAGGGCTGGAATATAAAGCCAGGGGGATAAACTGAATATAGATGGGAACATCTGCAGGGTTTTCTAACATAATCTCTTCTTCCTTAAACAAAATAAAGAGGTGGTAAGTGAAAGATCTGCCCCGTTAGAAGGAAGAGCAGATACTTCATCACACTAGGACACACTTCCAAAGGCCCATGGCACTCTGGATACTTACTGAAGAGCAGTTTGTATTAGTGAGGGGGAACCTCACGAGCCGGGGGGAGCTGAGGAGGGACGGCCAGGAGAGTTCGGCAGAAACTTTTGACAGGATGTTTTTCTGAAGGTCTGTATTTACTTCAAACATAGCACTCAATCTAGAAAACACAATTTGTAAGTCACTATACTGAATGGAAATGCTTGAGTTTACTCAATACAGGAAATTCTATTAGGCTTGTGTACTTGAGAAATTTTATTCTGGCCTTGAATAAACACAGGTTTACCTGCTCCTAACATTTTACTCTGTTTTCACAGACACATATGAAGAGGTCTCTATTTCGGCACAGAGGGCAAACTATCTATCACTGATCACCTGCCCTGTTTTCGTACTGAATGTGTAAGTGACAAACCAGGCATATACAGATGACAGGATGTAATGGGGATCCTAAAGGATCCTGCGTGTTTAGTGGAAAGATCTAGATGTTAACAGCAGGTGAATATTGTAGTTGAACTAATGAGAAGGTGGTGCACTGCTTGACGTACGGCTTCTTTCCCACTTGAGGAAAAAAAACACAAAATCTTAATATGCAATGAAGACGTCAGTTGAAGCGATAATACATACGAGGGTTTTGTGTAGACATATATATGTAGCAATATTCAGGATCTCATTTGACTATTTCCCTACTTAAAACCAGCTGTTTAGAACTCAGAACACATTTCCTATGGAAACGATATTACAGATGGGGTTAAACACTGAAGCCTATTTGATACCACAAGAGCAGTGAATTATGATACCATAATATTGGTGAGAGTACCAGTTTTATAAGACTGGTAATGAATTTTCTGTGACATGCATGTTGACAAGGCAACACAGAGGCAGGAGCAGGAAGAACACCACATCCACTATGCAGCTTGTGACCTGGTAGCTCAGGGCAGGCAGGAAGTCTGGGTCTTCAGTGGGGAATGCTAGGCTCACAGAGAGGAAGGCAGCGGTTTCGGTGGGTGGGAGGTGAAAAGGTTCCTTGGCAGGTGAGCCAGGGGCAGCACTACCAGTCATTTATTCATAATTGGGTGTTAAAATACAGAGGCAACCTGTACATTACAATGTCTACCATGGAAACTGGAGAACCAAAGAGTGTCTGTATTAGTGTTCTCTTAGTGAGTTCATTAGAAGTCTCTGTACTAATTTTAACCATTTTAAAGGTAAAATTTACCTCTCTTTTTGCCTTAAGAAAACTTTTCACAGCAAGTAGTTCAGATATACAGAAACCTGCAGATTTTTCACGGCTTGAAAATACTACATTAGAATAAACTGGAAGATTTTGATGACGCTGACAAATACATTTCAAATTAGCGAATGGAGAAGAACAGTGTTCATCAGTTTTCAAGTCAAATTCTCTTTGGAAGTACACAGGAAGGTCAAATTTTTAAACTGCCACGTATAAATGTGCCATTGCTTCTGAATCCAGGTACGGTGCTGATTTGTCCATGTGAACACTTTCCACCTGCCAGGGATATAAGGCTGAGCCCTGTGAATCATGCCCTGTGCATCCCTAACAGGCTCAGCACTGGAAAGGGAGGAGGCAGTTCTTTTCACCAGGAGCAGAGACACTCCTCCTATGGTGAGCTTCAACTTCTAAAGTGCCTTGAACACAGGTCAGAGGCAGGTAGACTCTTTCTTACGCAAATGACTGTCTGATATGGAAGCTGGGCTTCCCCGGTGGCTCAGATGGTAAAGAATCCACCTGCAATGCAGGAGACCCAGGATCAGTCCCTGGGTCTGGAAGATCCCCTGGCAAAGGGAATCGCTACCCACTCCAGTATTCTTGTTTAGAGAACCCCACGAACAAAAGACCCTGGCAGGCTACCGTCCATGGGGTTGCGGAGTTGACCATGACTGAGCTACTAAGCACAACACAGCAGTCATCCTACACCGAGTTTCTGTGACCCTCCATCTAGAGCACTGGAAATGACACAAAAATGGGAGCGCGTGTCCTTCTGAGAAATACACAATCACAATGGCCATTCAAGACGCCTCACGATGGTTTTCTGAAGATTAGGCACATTTTCTGCACTACAGAGAAGTAAAATAACCAAATATAGGGATAACTTTAGAAAATCATGTTTCAAACCCATAAAGGTAGCTCAAATACTTACATACAGCAAAACCACTTACCTGTGACCTGAGTTTTCCTTTATTCCCATCCATCCCTTGAACAGGCTTTGATGCAAATCCCAGTCGGTGTCCCAGGCATCTTCCTGCATGGCTATGCCAGGCTGGACTTTGGGTTCAGCTAAAACACAGAGACAAATGGTATGACGTACTCTGGCCCGCAAATGATTTCTACAGCATTGAGATGCAGGGGTGGGCTTTAGAAGCAGCAGCCTATCATTAATGGGAGTACCTTGGGAAGGGAGTGAGGGTGAGAGAGAACAGTAAGATGACTTACATTTGGACAGAAAAGGCAAGCCGACATAGCAATGATCCCCGCACTGCAATCCAGGATCAAAGTAAATGTTTGCAATCTATAAAGGGGCACAGGAGAACCATGAATCCCCAATCCACAGAAGTTCACAATAACAAAGGACAAAAAGATGGGAATCTGCAAATACAACGCTTTCAAACCTTTGATTTTTTCCCTGGCTCCAAGTCTTCCTTATTGCCCCGCAATCGTTTGTAGTAAAAACGCACGTCTTCTGACAAAGATCGTATCTGTTGGATCTTTACCTTCTGTGAGAAGGAATTCATAATATTTAAACTCTGATGAACTATTTTCCCCTGAAGGAAGAAAACAAACAAATTCATTTGTAAATGGTTGTATTTTCTTCAGAACTGACAGACATATTTACAGAAGACCAAAGCTCAAAGGACATTCAGACTGTTCAGAAGTTGATAAGCTTTAGATCTGTAATCAGAGCCCCTCCTCCAAATATATGTATTTCGTTGTTGTTTTTAAGGCCTGTTACAGAGAAATTAGCAGGACAAATCTCTGCAATCCTGTAAAAATGAATTAAAGTGTTCACATAACAAAGGTACAGAACTAGCTTTGAATAAAGAAAACAGTTACTATCAGTTTGTTAAGAAAGGTTTGTTTATACCAAGGCCAGGCTACCTTAAAAGTTTCCAAATTCAGGATGAGATAATTATGAAACCACTGAATTCTAAAAATCCAAAGCTAAACAAGAAACGAAAAAAATCAGACTTATTTTTCTCAGAAAAAGTATTTTCTTTCTAAAAAACAAAAACAAAACTCTTTGTGCCAAAGAGAAATTAGTCCTCTTTTAAAAACATAGGTTATCTGGCATTGTATTAAAATGAAGCATACAGATTAAATCATTACATTACCAATGACGGTGCTTATCAGCTGTATGTCTCTTCCTGTGATATGGTACCAATTTTATTTTTCATTTTTTTATAAAGAGATTTATTTTTCTGTCATGGAGCACATCATGTTCCCTCAACAGGGATCAAACGCATATGCCCCTGCATTGGGAGTGCTGAGTCTTAACCACTGGACTGTCAAGGAAGTCCCAGGGTGCCAGATTAAGAAAAAAAAAAGAATTATATGATTGAAATAATCATCAATAAGAATCATATTATAACCTTTTCCTTTTTTTGTTGTTGAATATAGAACCAGAATCTTATAACCTGATTCCTAGACTTTTAAAGAAGTCTAAAATGATCAGGGCTTCCCAGGTGGCACTAGTGGTAAATAATCTGCTTGCCAATAAAGGAGATGCAAGAGACTGATCCCTGGGTTGGGAAGATTCATTGGAGTAGGAAATGGCAACCCACTCCAGTATTCTTGCCTGGAGAATCCCATGGACACAGGAGCCTGAGCACCTAAAATGATCAGACCCACTGGTCGAAAATTTGTTATTAAATGACAAAGAAATTAACAGAATGCACAGCAAAAAGAGTTCAATGATGGTGAAAAGTGAAAGTGAAAGTCGCTTGGTCGTATCTAACTCTTTGTGACCCCATGGACTATAGTCCATGGAATTCCCCAGGTCAGAATACTGGAGTGGGTAGCCTTTCCCTTCTCCAGGGGATCTTCCCAACCCAGGGATTGAATCCAGGTCTCCCGCACTGGAGGTGGATTCTTACCAGCTGAGCCACAAGGAAAGCCCAAGAATACTGGAGTGCGTACCCTATCCCTTCTGCAGTGGATCTTCCTGACTCAGGATTGAACCGGGGTCTCCTGCATTTGCAGGAGGATTCTTTACCAATTGAGCTATCAGGGAATGACGGTGAGGTTAAGTCTAATACTTATTACATACAGTCTAACTAGAGTAAAACGTAGTAGAAAGAAAATTAGCAAGAAGTCTACAAACTGTCTTACTGGAAAGGAAGGTGGAAGAACCATGTGCTTTGGGAAGCAAGTCAGAGAACCCACTGCGATCACAGCCTTCACGGGAATTGTTAGGATCTGTGGAGGGAAGAAGCAAACCACAGAGAAATAAGAGTTCAAGTCCTAGACCGACCTGACGGTTGTTGCACTATTTTAGGAGATTTAAAACAACCAATCTTGGGACTTACATGAGCATTAAACAACTGGCAAGCAAAATTAAAATCACCCATGGATACTGTTTAATCTATCCATGTACTGCACAAAATGCACTGAAATACATTTCCATGTACTTCTCAGTGGTTCACTGAAAACAAGGTAAACAAGACTAAACAATGGGGAAGTAATGAAGAACAGATTTTTCATAATTAGGTAATTTTGCAGATTATTAATTTAAAAAGGAAACTCCAACTATACTCTTAAAACAAAGCATGAAAAACCCAGCATTTTTAAAAGATACATAGCTCTCTACTTTTTGTACATAGCAATACATTAATGTCAACCTGATTTTTTTAAAAATGAGCTGAATATTCCAGGTTTTAAATCTCAACTCACACTCTATTTGCAACTCACAAGGATACTTTGCTAAGGAAATGTACTTATTTCTATCAAAAGTGATAAATGTGGATTCCTCACTTTTGGAGATAATTAATTTGACATACTCCCAACAGATCATTTATTACTAAAAGACCAATTCTGTTTATTCTGAATGACTTTACTTTCAGGGCGGCAGGGGTTGTATGAGCTGAAAAGAGGTAGGAGAACAAAGGTGGCTTGCTGACTTCAGCAGTGCTCAACTTTCCAAGAGCTTTAAAAGAACACATCAAAATATTTACATGTGGCAGAAACACATCCCTTCAAAATCTCACT
Source organism: Cervus canadensis (assembly GCF_019320065.1). NCBI lineage: Eukaryota > Metazoa > Chordata > Mammalia > Artiodactyla > Cervidae > Cervus > Cervus canadensis. The sequence goes on from NC_057390.1 coordinate 3,118,013, forward strand.
GAATGCAACATGTCAACCCCATAAAAAGTCTTTTAAAAGTTCACTGATTTTCATTTGGTTCCTGACTTAGAATGACTCATGTAAACATAATTGTGGGAACTCAAATTAAGATGTGATTTCCTGATTGTATCTTCCTTTTTGGCAATGTTACACAGGAGGATATTGGTGACTGTGGAAAGAGAGAGATCTAATCTCAAGAATTTCAGCCAGGGTCCATGTAATGCTACAGGCATTTGTGAACCATTCTAACAGCAAATCTAAAAGTGCCAAGTGTATTTTTCTGAAGTTGCTTTTAGTCAAGAGATTCAGGTTTTATCAGAAAACTATGAGCTAATGTAAACCATTATTCTGTAAACTATTCTCAGAAGCTTAAGTTTTTAAAAGTATCAAAGTGGTAAGCTGTAACTTTTTGAACAAACTTAGTTCTCTGTTTCTATAAAAACCAAAAAAGGTCTGAATTTTTCAGAAAGACTCCACTGACCTGAATCCCCATAAATAAAGTCCTTACCTCATAGTCTGTCGTGATCTGTATAGCCCCATCATGAATTCCTTCCAGTTTTTTTGCGGTAAGTTTGACTCTGAACACTGCAAAATATCCTGAAGCTAGTATTACCTGTATGGAGTAGAAATGACATCCTTCATTAGCCTTGCTAATTGAAGTTTTCTATTAAAATGGAAAAGAAAGGTACAAAAATCCTTCAGTTTTAAATCAGTGTTAACTCATATTGGTTAGGACTTCAAAATCCTAACAAGCTAACATAGAATTAACACATCATCACGTACAAATGTCTCAAAATAAATAATGCCCATCTCTGGATGTTTATCTATTAAACTTATTCCATGAGCTACTGAGAAAACTGGTTCCCCAAGGAAGAGCTGAATTATCAGCTGCTAAGTTGGGGAAGGGTGTGCCTCATCCCCCAACCTGCATGGTCAAAGCGGGTGCAGGCTACAGCAGATGGACACAGCCTTCCCCTAACCCTTCAGAAGCCACGTCAGGGCACAAATACATACAAAGTTGGTTCTGCTTCCAGTTCTGAATTCAGTTTTGTCGTGTTAATACCCATGTCTTCAGATCAACTGAGACTGGGTCACACGAAAACATCAAAAAATCAAGGAAAGAAAGAAAAGTTAAGCAAAGCAATTTTGAAAGAAAGCAGAATGCAGAATGTGTATCTTGCTTGTTTTCTCAAGCTACTTGCTGATATTTCTGGTGCTTAATCTTTTCAATCGAGAAACTTCCAAAAAACCATGAAATTCATTTTGTGAGGTTGTACTTTAGTTAGTAGTAGTTACACTTTACCTGGAATTTACATTTACCTCAAAATAACAAAAGGGGGTATACCAAACATACCCACTTTCCCCTCTTTAGAACCATTTCTATTTTGGTTTTATGCAATTCTAATGTTTTCATCCTGACTCTGACCACCCCAATCAGAGCATGTGTCTGAAGAGCACAGAGTTGTTGACAGTGTATGTTTCATAAGGAACAGGATGCTAATTTAGTTCCTAGGTGTGGCTTTTTGGAAAATAGCTGGACAACAGTTGAAAGTTTAGGCATTACAAACTTAAAAAAAAATCCACATTTTGTGGTGTTGCTATTTTGAAGCTGGCAACTCACTACAACTTCCTATTTTAAGTAAGGAAGGGTTCATACAAATGATCTCCTCTTTCTATCCCCTGGTTCTTTTACATTTATATAGTTTTTTTATCTTGTACCAGGTACAGCCCATCAGCAATGCTGTGAGAGTTTCAGGTGCACAGAGAAGGGACTCGGCCACACACACACAGGTATCCATTCTCCCGAGACTCGCCTCCCATCTGCCAGCCTCCCCAGCTGCCGCAGAACAGTGAGCAGGGTCCCCTGTGCCGTTCATCAGGCCCTTGGCTGGCTATCCACTTTAAACACAGCAGTGTGTACATGCCCACCTCTTATATTTACATAGTTTTACATAAAAGTGAATTCTAAAACCCCAAAGTTTACAGCAGGTTTCATGTTACTGAGTGGGCCTCTCAAATTTAAATAGTAAGTGTTAACATGTGCTATTTAGTAGGAGGAAATGATCCAGAGTCCTAAGATTATTAATTTATAATGTATTATGAAAAACAGTATAATTCAACCATCTCGGATTAGATCTACATACAATTTTACTTTAACTTCATTGTTGAAATGAACAAATAGCTGGTCTCATTATTATCCTTTTTCAGCATTGTATTTGTATCAAAAATAAAACCTCGGCTGCAGTGACAAATATTACTTGTCATGGGCATATTCTTTTTTGTTTTAAAAGGAGACTTTATTTATGAGTCAAATTTAAAACATTATAAATTATTAAAATGCAAACATCCAACACCCATGTATCCATCACAATATCTGATTATGGAACTTGAACGCCACACATCTGCAATTAGAACACACATTATCCAGTATACACATTATCCAGTACTGTTTCCCACTTTTTCATAAATACTTTTTCAAATTTTTTACATACAATCCTACTTACAGCTTATCTGCTTTAATATTCAATCATAAAATCACAACTTTATACATTTGGTTGTTTCTGATTATTTGGAATTATTAATATTGCTATCACAAGCATCTCCCTTTTCATAGCTTCTGGCTCTTTAAATGACTTCCAGAGGAAGAATTCCCCAGAGTGGTATACAATGCCAAATTGTTCTCTAAAAAACCTGTTTTGGGGACTCTTTCTCATAAAAAATGTTTAAATCCGTTTTTATGGCCTATGGCATTCCACGGAAGGGTCTTTGTCAACAATCTCTGTGCAGAAGGACATCTGCTTTTCCATCTGTAAAACTGCCATGAGAAGTTCTATCCTAACCTTCAGAGGAGCTTATAGTCTGCTCCTTCCAGGTCGCACAGGTGATTCTACTAACTCTGCTCTGAGTCAGTTTAAACTCTGAGATCCCTTTTCAGCAGTGGTGAGGTCCTAGACTGATACATTCACTTGCTCTTGTGTCATGTACTTTTATGATCAACTGTACGTAAGACAGAGTAAAAGTGTATGGGGAAAGCCACATAGAGATCAAACAAATGATGTTTGTCTCACTGATACTTTCTTTTAGTCAATCAGAAATATTACTGTAGAACTGAAAACAACTTCTACTAATGTGCAGGGCTCTTTCTTTTGCCTAGTGAATTCAATGAACAGAGTTAGTTTAGTACCCGTGGAAATTTCTCCTGAAATGGTACCTGTGTTTTATCTTAACTTCTTTGAGTCTCAAGTGCTCTCATCATGAAAGGAGTGAGTTTAAGTAGATTACCTACTTAAGCTCCTTTACACATCAAATAGCGGATGCTATTATGAATCTCATAATATTCGGAGGACAGACCTCCCTGGTCATCTCTAAGACTCTGTGCTCCCAATGTAGGGGGGGCCTGCGTTTGATCCCTGGTCAGGGAACTAGATCCCACTTGCCACAACTAAAAGTTCACAGGCTGCAACTAAGACCCAGCACAATCAAATAAATAAATAAATATTAAAAATAATATCATGAGGAAAAGTATTCTAGTGAGATTTAGACATACATCTAAGTTTAAGGAAACAACAGAAAAGTTTACTTACTGATGACTGGTCTGATAGAGAGGATTTTTCAAACTCTGGAAGGCTTGAAATGATTGTAGTTCTATTGCCTCTTTCAGTAGCTACGAGTTCTATTGATAAACCATCTCCTATAATATGCCAGCTTTTTATAGCCAACTTAAAAGAGAAAGATATGGAAGCAATTATTGCAGCACTCGCATAAAATCTCTAAATGTGATTTAGAATAACAACAGATTTTTCTTTTCTTACCTCAATTGGATTGCTGTTTATAATGGCAAATAAAATATTACTTGCTTCTGTTGCACTCAGTATACCAAAATCTATGAAACGTTCTTCTATTTTGGGGGGTAATACAAAGTACTGGAAAGACAGAAAAGAACTAGATTAGATGTAAAGTAACACTTATGTAACAGTAACACTTGAAGAAAAAGTAACTATATTAAGGTACACTAAGGTTCCTACATTTTATGTAAATATACACATACATAATACATAATTAAGAACTTTGTATAATGGAGGTGAGATTAAGTGGAGCCCTGGAGATTTAGGCAAAAAGTCCCCAGTCTCAGCAAACTTCACACGTTCATGAAAGCAGCTACAAGCCAGTAATCATTTAAGCAGAAGAAATGCTGAAGGAGTGTCAGTGGTACAATACCAAAGGTCCCTCTGATTCTAAAGTTCTTAATGATGATAGGTTTTTGGAGGACCACACTTCTATCTTTTCGCTTTCTTTTCATCTTTTACATCTTTCTATCAGTTTTCTTTCTTTCCCAAACTTCTTTCATGGATTACCCTAACAACAGCTTTGTTTGGACTTTTTTTCCCCTCTTGGCTTATTTTCTGTATTAGAAAGACTTCTGTTTCCTTCCCTGCCGTTATTTAGATGACTGTCCCATCTGTGTCTTTCTACCAAATTGCCTCTTTCTTTCTGATTCTTCTCTTCAGTCTTGGGTTTTCAGTTTTGGTCACCTCTTCCTACATAGTTCCCTTTTCATTTGCCCTGTAGTTATTAAAAAAAATTTTTTTTTGCTTATTATGTTTCTTCTGCTTAGTTTTTAGCTTGCCCATGACTGTAACAATTTAAAAGCAAAATCAAGAGGAGTGGACCTGATCTAAACAGAAGCGTAGCTAGAGAAGTCAACTGTGTCATGAGAAGGTATGGCTGCTGGGAGGGTGAACATCTTGGAAGCACTGACTAGGGAGGAATTAGAACAACTTGTTAAGTACAGAAAACAGCAAAATTTAAGTGTCTGCAACACAACTACTTAATAGTAGCTGAAAACAACAAAGATGTGGAGGGAGTTTAAATTTTAAAAGGTAGATAACATACTTACATCTAAAAAACCTGTATATACCCGCACAGGTAAGTGAAACTTAGAGGCATTGGTAATAAGTAAAATATTGTTATCTATGTGCATGGATGATGTGGATGGCATAAAAAATAGAGTAAAAATGTAGCCTGATCCATTTGGAAGAATTAAGACTGGTTTGCTGAAGTTGTGAACCTAGGAGATGATGGGAGAGAAAAAAAAACATATCAGTACCATTTGCTTGGTAGACTGGTAAAATCAAAAGAATGAGGGCTCAGAAACATACTTTAAACATTGTTTTGGCTTCTTCTGGTAGCAAAACATCATGAATGAGGATCGCAAAGCTGAAAGTGTTAGTAAGGTAAATTGGCCTTTCCACAGGATCAGCAGGGCTGTCTCGAATGTGAAATAATGTTGCAGCGTGATCAAATCCCAAATAACTATTTGAAAAAAACAAAAACAATACATGTTAATTGATAATGCAAGTTCTTTAGCGGTGAGTAATAATTTACGTTTAGCAGTAAGGACTGTTGTTAGATAATTAAGACTATAAATATTTTAGTGATTGACCATATGATTTAAAAGAAAATTTATTATAGTATAATAAAAAGAGCTATTTGCCACTGCATTATATGTAACCAAACAATGACCATCAAGAATGTACTAACAAAAAAAAGTTTTAAGCTATTTAAAAAAAAAAAATCATGTTTATCATTCAGTTGCAACCAGCTTTGTTAAAACAAGTCCCTACTAAGCTGGATATGAAACTATTACTGGTTAAAGTAGAAAATGAACTACACATATTATTACCTGTTTGTAAAAAGCTATAATTTTAGAAAAGTGTTTAATGAGTTTATAAAGGAATAAAAATGATTTTGTTTCAAGTGACAATGTACTTTAATAAACAAGCCATAGCCATGTGCATGTTACAAAAATAATTACAGAAACGAAATGCTTCAAGTGATTTAAAAATCACAGATTCACTTTTCTATTGTATTATGGAATCATTAGGACTTCATTTAAGCCCAAATCATCCCATTTACTTCTTTCTTCTAAAAGTAAAAAAAAAAAAAAAAAATGAATAAAATACAGAAGATTTTTCTCCTTTATGGTTGAAGTTTTTCTAATACTCATCCCATGGAGTTTATGTGAATTTGTCTACTACTACTGCTAAACTCAGAGAGTAGGAAAACAGAATTTACTGATTAGTAAAAAGTTATAAAGTTTATTTAAAACAGAAACTCACCCATCTAAAACCTCTGCTTGATAAGGTATTTCAAGTTTAGAATAACTCTTTTCCTTTGCTTTCACAGTTATTTTCCCAGAAAACTGAGATGGTTTTTTTGCCTTTGATGCTGAAAGGAAGCACAGAAGATAACCTGTCAGCTTCCTCTACCACAGGGTTTACACAGAGGAGGATGAGAGTGACTTTGCGCGGACGGACTGAAATCTTAAAAAGAAGGTAACCTTTCAAACTGGCACACAGAATACAATGACAACATTTTACGTCAAATATCACATTTTCCATTCAAAAATGGAAAGAGATTTCAGTTTTCCTGTAATGGGATAAATAGGTAAGGAACTAGCAAGTGAACACCATTCAGGAGGGAAAACGCGATAATCTGAGCTACTTCTCTATCACCATGAGCTTTGGCTTTACGTACAACAGGGATTCTCAGCCTTGGTGCTATGAACACTTCAGGCCAGGTCAACTCGCTGCTGGCGGGGTGCGGGGGCAGTGGGGTGGCTGTCCTGGGCACTGTGGGATGTTGGGCGGTGTCGTCAAGACAGCCTCTATCTGCGAGGCATCAGCTGCATTACCCAAAAGTGTCTGCAGATGTTGCCAAACGTCCCCAAACTGACAACTGCTGGCTCACAGCTGATTAAGAAATAACATTCCTTGTGTGGTCAGAGTCTTGCTATAAATACCGATAAAGTAGCCTGGTGCAAGTAATACCAAGAGTTATGAGACATATACTCTCCCTGCCATCATACTGTTCTCACAGATGAAGTTAAAACCTTTAAATTTTGGATCACTTCTGATTTTCCTTCTGGAATTATAGAAATAGTCAGTTGGATCCAATCTGTGTACCCATTAGATGTTCCTTTCAAAGCAAATAAAGAAGCTGTTTATGTTTATCTCCTTTAAAGTACTTCAGGAACACTTCCACTTATGCGAAGAATTTTATATGTAGGTTCTGCAAATGTGTGTTATCCAACTTTAGCATAAAAAAGGAACAAAATAATGGTATGATATCTAGTATGTGGCTATGTACAGACAGTGTGAATTCAGATTTTTAAACCTCCCATTAAGCCCCATTTCTTTCTGCTGACTGTACAGCCATTTCTGGATGCTTATTTTTTTTGTATTTATTCTGACATAAGGCTGATAACAAGGGCCATAATTTAGGCATTTCATAGTACCTTATCAAGTTATATTTTAGCAAATGAAGTGGTCAAAGTGTCAAGAAAATTCAGTTAAAAATCATAAGGAATCATGACTTTATGAGACAAATGATTACATGGTAAGTCAACACTGAACAGTGAATATTCACGGCACGTTCTGAAATTTTTTAATTAATTTGGCTGTGCTGTGGGGCTTGCGGAATCTTAGCTTCCCAACCAGGACTGAACCAGGGCTATGGCAGTGAAAGTGCTGAATCCTAACCACTGGACTGCCAGGGAATTCCCCCTGAACATTTTCAAAGTAAACGTTTCTTGATTGATGATTTTCACAGGAATCTCAGTGGTAAAACCATTATATTGTAATCTAGGGGTGGTGGTGGGGGAGGAGGGAGCAGATGGGAAGTGGAGGGATTTTTCCATGATAATAAAGACCACTTTTAAAGATGAGGGGGAAAGGAAAATGGGAGGAAACCTCTCCTCTCCCACCTTCACCTTTAGCTTCTTGAAAATGGGCCCTTGCAGAATAAATCTGCCAGTTTTTATAATAAATAAATAAATAAAAAGCACTTTTAAGAAATGTAGCACTTACTTTAAAAGATGCCTTCTCTTGTCTTTGTGCTAAATTTTACATAATTTCTTTAAGAAAAACTTATTTTAGACTCTGATCTCAGAAGAGCCACCATTCCTGACATTCATTTATCTGAGTGGGAACAGTCAGCGGGCTGTCAACACAGGAGCTGGGGAAGGGTGAGGGAGAACCACAGAGCACAGCTGCCTTGCCCTGCTGTGTACCCTGGACTTCTTGGACTTATCAGACCTGTCTGTCCCCAGGGTCAGAAGCGATCATCAGTCACCCTCTTTCTCAGTAAGGGAAGACAATGTACGTGCTGATACTGACACTGATAACTGGTGGTCATGGCTGGTGTCTCAGCAACACAGAAGACCACTCATCACACGTCTGGAAACATCCGTGCCATCAGGCCTTCTGTGATACTGATTATTTTTGGCAGCTGGTTTATGAAAGCGTGCCATGTGTACAATCTCAGTTTCTTCAGGAGCTTTCTCTGAGCTCGTGGGATGAGTGCTGTCTTGGCAGCCAAGTGTGCAGCTGCTCCAGACCCTCCATGTGAGAGGAGCAAGCGCAGACGCCTCACAGACACTGGGCCACACTCAGAGGGTCCGCAGCGGCAGAACATTCTCTCCTGATGAGGAGCTTAGCTGTAAAATGTGGATTATGAGCAAAGATGGCTTTATCATGAGGCCAAAGCTTACGCTTCAGGGCTCCTCACCTGGATAGGCCGATACGAGAAAAGCCCCATTTGGAGTTTCAGCTTTCATTAAATTTAATCACACATTTAGACAGCCATTAAGTTACTACTCAAGACGTTTTATGATAGCAAATGCAGTACATCTTCTAATTAAGTATGTAAAACTGAATAAAAACATGCTATTAAAACAAGCTAAAGTCTGAGTTAACATTTCAAAAGTCAAAATACACAATATACATGCTTGAAATAACTTATCTAACTTGACAATTCTATCATAAAGGCTGTCATTTTAGTTTAGATAGGACTGCTTGCCTTGTTTATAAAAGACAAAATATGGAAATGTTACAGAAAATACTTTATTTCTGCTCTAAAATCCAAACATGCTTCTGAAATTCAAATATGTATCACTGAATTACAAAAATTAATGACTTCATAATTAAGACAAAGCTTAATAGATACATATATGAAAGAGCCTAGATTAACAAAAATTATTTGCAATCCTAATGTATTTTCTAATACTAATTCAGGCTTGTGAAATTATAATATTTGCTTTCAAGAATCAATCAAATAAGAGTTCATGATGGTTTACAAGAAAAACCAATCTGACCAGTATTACAAAATCTAACTGGAAAATGGTCTGGGTTTTTATATTAAGATGTCAACACAGATGTTGTCTAAGTTATCAAAATAAGACCACTCTATTAGAAAAAGTTGAATACTTACCATCAAAACTAATACTTGCTACCTTGGTATATTTACTTTCTGAAGCTTTTAATGTAATTGGTTTAAAGTGTACCGTGATAGCATCATTTTGTGGGGTAGGTCGAACACTCTGCAAAGAGAAAATTTTACACTGCATTATTTTAGTCTAGTGGTCCAGTTTATACTGAAAAGTGTACTGAAAAAGTAAAGCAGAATCAAAATCTGAAAAGTTTAAGTGGTCGCTTTAAATGGAATAGGCTAAACTGACAAAATCTCAATTTCATTAGACAGTCTTTATGAAATAAAATGATGGCCAGAAGGAAAAATGTGTGATAAATGAGTATTAAAAAGTCTAAAGTCAAACTAGTGCAATGAGTATAAATACATAATAAAGAAAAAAGGTATTTTTTTCCTAAATGAATGTCTAATTCACATCTAAGAAAAGAGGACCTTCAGGGTTTACAACAGGGGCTGTGGGGCTGAATGGTGAAGGGGATGGCAGGAATGTGCAACCTGTAACAGTTGTGCTTTCAACTTAAAAGAGCTTTTTATTCAAAAAGCTAGGCTTCCCAGGTGGCTCAGTGGTAAAGAATCTGCTTGCCAATGCAGGAGATCCAAGAGATGCAGGTTCAATCCCTGGGTCAGGAAGATTCCCTGTGGTTTGCAAAAGAGCTGGCGATGACTTAGTGACTAAACAACAAACGTGCCTGAAGAGAAAGAAGGACAGTCCTTTAAAGGCACAAGAAGCATCTTAGGAGAGTGAGAGGAAATGCTGTCTCTTGCACAATGTTTCAATCACAGGAAACAAAGCTGGCTACCTACAGAGAGATGACAGATACTGCTTCTTAGTTCCAGTTAGCAGGGAACCGCCCCTCCCCGGTTGCTGGTTAGTGACTCAGCTGTCAGGGTGTCTTTACTGGGCCTGGGATGATGGTCCTCAGGAGGACCCTGTGGTTTTCTGTGCTGGAAATTCTAATTGCCTTAGCTCTTGGCTGCAGGCTCTCCCAGCATTTTATCTATCTTTCTTCTTCTTTGAGAACTCTTACTTTGCTTCTGAATCTCTAATGGGGAGATGGAGGGGCTGACGGGTTCATATCAATATATTTGCTATCAATAATCTGTTGTTACTAGCAGTCATTTAAAGTATGAATCTTCCTTCCTTGAAGGGTATGCATGTGTATATGTAGTGATATGTATTTTTAACAGTAAAACAAAGCAGCCTGACTATAAGATAACTGGAGAAAGTTCATTTGGTTTCATCAAACTATGCTACCATATTTTTTCTGAAGGAAAGGAAAGCAGTACAGAAACCCAGAGTGATGAGTTCAGAACAAAAGGATTTTAACTATTTAACTGGCAGTGTAAATTTCTGTAAGCTGCAATCTTCTCTGGGCCATGTCTCTTCCACCTGTAAAATTGCAGGGGATTGGATTAGGTATTTTCTAAGTTTCCATCAGGGGCTTCCCTGGTGGCTCAGTGGTAAAGAATCCACCTGCCAATGTAGATGCGAGTTCAATTCCTGGGTCAGGAATATACCCTGGAGAAGAAAAGGACAACCCACTCCAGTATTCTTGCCTGAGAAATCCGTGCCGGGCTACAGTCCATTGGGTTGCAAGAGAGTTGGACATGACTTATCAACTAAACAACAACAATAAAGTTTTCATCTATCTAAAAAATGTGATTCTATTAATTTTGCTGTTTTTCTTCAAGCCAGCCATATTTATCCTGAGGTCAGGATTTATTTTGAGAGACGATCATGTAAAGCTTTGCAGTTTACAGAGGACACATTTGATCCCTAATTCTTTCACTTGCTCTGTTGACTGTGATACAGCAGCGATGGAACCTTGACCATTTTCAAACACGCTCAAAGGCTGTGAGCTGTGGTTCATCAGTAATAAGCACGAGTCTATGCCAGAAACAGCTAAGCAATAGTATTTCTTACCATATAGTCACTGTTGAGTAGTAAGAACTTAGTTGATGGAAAAAAATGTTTTTCTTATATGAAACACACTTTAAGACTTTCCTTACCAGAGGAAAAGTTTATGTCCATGTTATTAATATTACCTTAAAATAACAGTCATGTTATTTTACCAATAGTAGTATTACTAATAGTAATATTATTTACACTAATAATAAAATAATATTCAATTCACTCACGTTTTATACACATGGTCTAAAGTGCTCACTTACTACCATTAAAAGAAAAAAATATCCCAATCAGTTAAAACCCATTTTCCAAGGAAACAAAAACAAAGCAAAATAAACGAAAGACTTAAACAGTTGGCTTATTCTGGTGGCTTTAAATGAAAAGTAATAAATAATCAGAAACTTGTAATAAGCATATTTATACTAACAATATATTTCAGCATCAGTCACTAACTGTTGTTTACTTAAAGATAATTGAGAAGTGGAAAAAATGTGGCAAGATTCCCAGGAAAGGCAGCTTGCACAGGCTCTAAATATAGTTCCAGTCTTTCTCACGACATTCATACCCAACTATGCTCAGTAACTCTCAAGTGAGACACCAGGCCCAGGACATTCTGAAACGACTCAACTGCTTTAAGCAAGCAAAAAAAAAAAAAAAAAAACCAAACAAAAAAACCTTCTGGTATACAGCGATTGTATTTTTAATAGTAGGTGCAGAGATTTTCTAAGACTCATGTCAAGTTGACACAGGTAAAATTTAAGGACATCTGTGATCTCTTATTAATTAGCAAGGAAACTTCATACAAAGGTGTTTTAAGACATCTCAAGCAAACTTACTGCATTATTTATAAAGCATTAATGTTTTATAAATGTTGAGGAAAACTATATTTTCAAAGTTGCACTATAGACGAGCTGTGTCAGGAAGGCTTGAAGCTGGGTATCTTGCTCACTGATGGTGAGGAGCTTATATTAGGAGTTGCTTGCTTTAGTGTGTGTGTGTGGTCAGTCATGTCAGACTCTTTGTGACATCACGGACTGTAGCCCATCAGAATCCTCTGTCCATGGAATTTTCCAGGCAAGAATACTGGAGTGGGTTGCCATTTCCTTCTCCAGGGGATCTTCCCAACCACATCTCCTGCACCAGCAGGTGGAATCTTTACCACTGAGCCACCACCTGGGAAGTAGTCTTATATCTTGAAAAATGAAGGGACAGTGAATTCCCTGGAGAGAGGCAGGCAGGGACCTTTCTAACATGCACCAGTCTGTAGGTCTGGCATACTATGGAAAAACCTTGGGAAGCTCTCTTAATACTCAGTTTCCATGGCAGACGGGTTCATCCCCTGGCTGATAAGGTAAGAAGTCCAAGCTATCATCATCTCTCAAGTGGACCATTGCAATAGGTTTTTTTTTTTTTTTGCAATAGGTTTTTAACCTTCTTCAGTTCATTCTCTAAAAAGCAGTTACAGTGACTTTAATAACACATAGATCAAATGACATCACACCCTGGCTTAAAATTCTGTAATTTTCCATTGCTCTTATAGTAAAACCAAAACCCCTCCCAGGAGCCAGGGAAACCTTGTTCAACCCTCCAGCCCGTCTTTTACATCTAAGCCCAGTGAGTTTCAACATTCGCAGCTGCCCCTCAGGTCTTTGCACTTGCTCATCCCTGTGATGGAACACTTGTCCACCAGCTTTGCTTTCCTTACGGGTGTCTGCTTCTCACTCTTCAGTTATTAACTCAAATGTCAGCTCCTCAGAGACAGCTCTACCTAAACCAACTCCTTCCTCGACTTGCATGCCATTCGGTTTATTTCTCAGTTGAAAGTAATGTTGCCTATCTGTTTGTCTGTCTCCCAACTGAAAAAAATGAGCTCAGTAAGGGCAATGTTGCCTATCTGTTTGTCTGTCTCCCAACTGAAAAAAATGAGCTCAGTAAGGGCAAGACCTTGGTTCTCTGAGTCCCCGCTGTATCCTCAGTACTCAGCACAGAAGCTGGCATATAGCTGATGCTTACAGAATATTTACTGAATGAGTGGATGAGTGAATGAATGAATGAATGAGAAATAAATCTTCCATAACACAATCAAGAGTACAGGCTTCAGATGTTAGAAGAAAATACACATAGGTAGGCACAGATGTAGATCTAGGACAGGTACATAAACCAATAGGTTTTTAATAGGAATACTGAATATACAATTAAAATGATATAGTCATAAAAACTTGATTGATAAGTATACCTAATATACTTTCATGAAACTTTTGCATTCAATGTGCCAGCAAATTTGGAAAAGTCAGCAGTGGCCACAGAACTAGAAAAGATCAGTTTTCATTCCAATCCCAAAGAAAGGCAATGCCAAAGAATGCTCAAACTACCACACAATTGCACTCATCTCACACTCTAGTAAAGTAATCCTCAAAATTCTCCAAGCCAGGCTTCCACAGTACGTGAACCATGAACTTCCAGATGTCCAAGCCGGTTTTAGAAAAGGCAGAGGAACCAGAGATCAAATTGCCAACATCTGTTGGATCATCAAAAATAGAGTTCCAAAAAAACATCTACTTCTGCTTTATTGACTACGTCAAAGCCTTTGACTGTGTGGATCACAACAAACTGGAAAATTCTTAAAGAGATGGGAATACCAGACCACCTGACCTGCCTCCTGAGAAATCTGTATGCAGGTCAAGAAGCAACAGTTAGAACTGGACATGGAACAACAGACTGGTTTCAAATAGGGAAAGTAGTATGTCAAGGCTGTATATTGTCACCCTGCTTATTTAACTTATATGCAGAGCATATCATGTGAAATGCCGGGCTGGATGAAGCACAAGCTGGAATCAAGATTGCCGGGAGAAATATCAATAACCTCAGATACGCAGATGATACCACCCTTACGGCAGAAAGCAAAGAAGAACTAAAGAGCCTCTTGATGAAAGTGAAAGAGAGGAGTTAAAAAGTAGGCTTAAAACTCAACATTCAGAAAACTAAGATCATGGTATCTAGTCTCATCGCTTTATGGCAAATAGATGGGGAAACAATGGAAACAGTGACAGACTTTATTTTTTGGGGCTCCAAAATCACTGCAGATGGTGACTGCAGCCATGACATGAAAAGACGCTTGCTCCCTGGAAGAAAAGTAATGACTAACCTAGACAGCATACTAAAAAGCAGAGACATTACTTTGCCAACAAAGGTCCGTCTAGTCAAAGCTATGGTTTTTCCAGTAGTCATGGACGGATGTGAGAGTTGGACCATAAAGAAAGCTGAAAGCCAAAAAATTGATGCTTTTGAACTGTGTTGTTGGAGAAGACTTTTGAGAATCCCTGGACTGCAAGGAGATCCAACTAGTGAATCCTAAAGGAAATCAGTCCTGAATATTCATTGGAAGGACTGATACTGAAGCTAAAACTCCAATAGTTTGGCCACCTGATGCGAAAACTGACTCACTGGAAGAGAACCAGATGCTGGGAAAGATTGAAGGCAGGAAGAGAAGGGGACGACAGAGGATGAGATGGTTGGATGGCATCACCGACTCAATGGACATGAGTTTGAGCAAGCTTCGGGAGCTTGTGACGGACAGGGAAGCCTGCTGCAGTCCATGGGGTCCCAAAGAGTCAGACATGACTGAGTGAACTGAACTTTTGCATTTTATATAGCTGAATTTAGTTACTTTAAAAGGTGTGACTCATTTTCCCTATTTGGAAAAGAAGGACCTGTGTACTTTACAGGAGAGTTACATCAAATAAGATAATCCATGTAAAGAACTTAGCATAAAGCCTAACTCATGGTATGAGCAAAAATGTACACTTACAATGTATTCTAAAATCCTTAATAAAAGAGAAAAATAGGAACATGGGCCTATTTATACTTATATTTAATTACTATAAATGAATTAAATAGTAAGTTTTTTTTAATTCACATTCTTAGAATTGCTGATTTCATTTTTCTAGAAAATGTTTATTGAAAAAGACATTTGGGTCCATTCATTGTATGTAAAAAGTTAGACCAGAATGTGTGGGTTAAGAAAAGGCACTTTCCCAATAAATGTCTGAAGTGAAATGAAATTCACTGAGTTGTGTCCCACTCTTTGTGACCCCATGGACTGTAGCCAGCCAGGCTCCTCTGTCCATGGAATTCTCCAGGCAAGAATACTGCATCTGGATCTCCTGCATTGCAGGCAGATTCTTTTACCATTTGAGCCACCAGGGAAGCCCCCAAGTCTTCCTTGGGGAGACAGGACTTCAGGAGACAGGACTTCAGATCTGAAATCTGCCCAACAAGCATGAGAGCTCCTGCCCTGCGTGAGACAATCCACAGGATCAAAGAAACTAGTAAGAAACAAACAGCAGGCAGCACACACACAAAATAGTAACAATTATGTGATGTCTCAAACTGAGGCAGCAGCAGGCCATCCACCCACAGCCAAGAGTCTGACCTATAGGCATGTGCATGACCGACTTGAAAGGGGCATCCTAGAACGAAGCCAGACGGTGTGTTTCAGGAGGCTGTGCAGAGGGCATGCGGGCAGGAAAGGGAGGTGTGCGCACATCATCACGCATGCGGTAACTGTGCTCCTTGCTGCCAGTCGGGCTCCAGGAGAAATTCTGGACCAGGAAGTTCAGAGAACAAAAGCAGGCTGTAGCCAAGGCAACCTGGAAAGACTGAGCAGGAGTCACATCCCATGACGAAGGAAACTCTGATGCACTAAACTAGCAAAGTCTGAGCAAAGAGAATCCAACTCCAAGTACACAGTGAGATTCTGAGATGTTATAATAGAGCGGTGATTCTTAGGCCTTTTCATTTCACTGGTAAAATCTGAAATGTGTGTGTGTGTGTGTGTGTGTGTGTAAGGAAGTCTAACTTCTTATTTTTGCAAATGTGAGGATGTTGGGGATGAGGGGAAAAAGGAGAAATTCCTACTCTCTTCTACCTTTATTCATAAAACAAAGGGCAGTTTAATGTTGAACCAAAAAATAACAAAACCAAAGGTTGGTCCTCTGAAAGGGTCAACAAAACTGAAAAACCTTTCGCAAGACTGACTGAAAAAATTTTTTTAAACAGAGAGGAGACTACAATTGCTAAAATCAAGAATGGAAGATGGGCCATTACTATCTACCTCACAGAAAATAAAAGTATTGTAAGTAAACACTGAACAATGGTATGCCAACAAATTAGCTAACTTAGATGAAATGAAAAAATTCCTAGAAAGAAGATACTGAAACTGGCTCCAGAAGAAACAGAAAATCTGAATAGGCCTACAGCAAGTAAAGAGATTGAATTAATAATTTTAAAATGTCCCATGAACAAAAGTTTAGGTCCAGATGAGTTCACTGGTGAATCCTACCAAACATTTAAAGAAGAATTAACACCAATCCTTCGCAAACTCTCCCCAAAAATGGAAGAGGAAAGAATACTTTCCCACTCATTCTATTAAAAAACAAAACTCCAAACAATTCTCCCCAACTATGTATTACCTTTATTTATAGAACAACAAATATTTTAATGTCAAAGAAGCAAGTATATTATCTCAGAATGGTCCTTATCCAGAAAGAGTGTTTATAACTTCATGTTAATTATATTAACATACACACACACTCATATTTTTATAAACATTTACATTGCTCATTTTTCTATAGACTCGTGAAAACTTCAATACAGATTAAAGAGCCAAAAACAATCCCTAACCCCTCAATATAGCAACAATAGTCAGCATTATGTTTGTTTGTTTTTTAAAGAAAAATACATTATCATGGTGGCAGGGTCAAAGGAGCTGTTCCTTGTCATCTAAGGAAAGATCCCGGGCCCTTGAAGACCTCCCTGAGGAGCAGGGGGATGACCCCCAGTATACTTAGCAGGTCTAACACTGGAGTGGTAGGAACCTCAGGCTGCGGTAGTTTCATCTCCACTGCATCCCAGGGGAAGCTCTTTACAGACTCCATTCTCCTAACTCACTCCCAATTCTCCTACCAAGCAGGAAGAAATACTAGGTCATATGTCTGATAGGGCACTGCTTAATCTACAACTCTCCCAGTAAGCAAGGTCACTGTGCATTAAAATGTGGCTGCCTGGGGTGACCATCTCTTCCATTACTTGGGGATTGTATACCTTCTTCTCCTTGGTCTCTACTCCACCAGTTGGTGCAAAATTCTGGGTTTGGGTGGAAATGGACAATGGTTTCTAGGTCTCCAGGCCCATCTGATCTATCTCACTATTATCAGAGTTCTCTGAACATAGGTTTTCTGACACCAGCACAGGTTATAATAAAAATACACTGCTTTCCTCTTCCATTATTCTCTGTGTAACTTGGGGACCTCACCTCTATGACCAGGAGGTGAGGTCACAGACTAAAGCAAAATCTGGATACTCAAGCTCCCTCAAACCATTGCATGGCACTCCAATTCCACTACAAGGCATCAAAGTCACTTGTTCCATGTGTATGCCTGAGACAGTGAGAGGACCGTAGTTTCAGCGTGCTACTGAGGATAACTATGGCAGATGCTGGTTAGAAGGGGCCCCTGTGTCACAGGTTAACAGCACTCGACCACTACCTATCACATCTCTCTGCTTCCTGATTTCTCCTTCCAACTCATCTGAATCTTATATCTCTTTTTTAGTTAACTATACCTTAAGTCTAACAACCTGTTTTTCTTTATACACAGCACACAGATCCTAGGATTCATCAGAATCCACAGGCCTAAATCGGAACCTCATGAACTCCAGTTGAGAGTCCTTGGAGAAGACTGTTCACATGCCCTTCTCATCCTTAAAATCTGATCAGACAGGCAGGCAAGTTTCCTATATTTTGAACCAAAGTGGCACCAGGTCACCACAAAACAGATATCCTTTAGAGCAGGAGTTTATTTTATAACTTTGTCATAAGTTTAAAAACAAAGAATATATAAATTAGGAAAAAATATAAGCAAAAACTTACAGTTATTGGCACATCTTTTGTTCCTGAATTTAATAAATGAAGATTTAAAACTTTTGGTAGATCTGTTAAAATTGAGGAAAAGAAACATTTCTTAAAGTGGTATGTTTTCTATAGCAAGTTATAATCTTTCTCTTATATCAGTTTAAATATATTTTAGAATGTGAAGTAGAATGACAATCACATTTATAAAAAAAATGTGACAATCACATTCCTAGACAGGAACTGCCTTACTTTTAAGGACAGTGAGTACTACAAGAACTAAACAATCAGATCAAAAAACAAACTTTTTCAGTGAAATTGACATCACCAATCTTTTAGTTTTCCAGCAAAGCACAATGAAGCAATTCAATAAAGTACAATATGAAATTATTATATTAAAACCAAATCTAACCTTCAAGAATGAGTCTTCAATCCTAAACAACCAAATTTCAATTACATATGGCCCCACAGAAGGAAGTCTGTACTACATGCCTTCTTTTCTTCTTTTAACAAATCCTCTGGTTATTTTCAATTTTAGAATTTGAATTCTTTCTCTGACCTCAGGGACTGATTTCTAACATTACATTATTATAATGCAACTGAATTAATCCATATCTAAACAAAAATTCAGAAGTAAATCTTTTTATTTCCTTTATTTTACAATTAAATGATTTAGCATAATTAAATAGGTGAGAAACTGGATTAAGAAACTACTTTCTGCCTCAATCTTCCATTTAGAAGACTTAAGTTATCCATGACACTGCTTTCCCATCTGGTAAGCAATGGCATCCCTCAGAAGAATGGGATGTAAACCCCTAAGGGTTCTGACTTCCCAGAAGCAGACTTCTACAAGATCATGTAATAGGCTGAGAAATAACTTTCAAAGCTGAACTAATCACAGAGGAATTAAAGGAGAGCCACTTAGTAAGAATATAGGGATCTTTAAAAAAGGCTTATAATGACACTCTCTTTTTTTTTTACCTTGTGTTCGCAGTGTACCAAAATCTAACATTTCAGTTGAGGAATAAATTCCAGGAGCTTGGAAAAAAGAAGAGTAAACAATTATATTTTATTTTGCCAGAGTAAGATGTGCTGAAGACAAACTACGCTCCTTCAGTTGTTCACTCACCTGTTGTAACTTCCACTTCAACCGGAAGGATGATAAACTCTGTGCTGTCTGAAGCATTTGTCTTTATTCTTATGAAAGCTGTGTGATTATCTGCTTCTCTAGATGAAAAACTGGCTCTCATCACTCCCTTGGTTTCATAAGGAGGAATTTCCTGACAAGTTAACAGACCAGAAGGTAGCAAAACCACTACAGTTTACTGAATAAGATGACATCACCTAGAAGACGCATTATTATTTTATATAGAAAAAAATACTGCCAATTAAACAAACACATTCATTTCACTGATTATACTGCATAGTCCAATTTTGGAGGATGTTAAATGATAAAAACGTGTGTATCTTAAAATTGATGAAATTTGGTATATAAAATTGAGCAAAACAAAACAGAGATAAAATTAAATGAAAAAAACTGTCAGCTGCAAAGTCATCATTAAAAGGTAGAGTCCAATTTTTTGCTGTACTGGTGTGCTTGTTTAGAGGATTTCAGTCCAAATCCTCTAAACAATAAACACATCACCATCAAACAGAAACTGCTTTTCCAGAAGTTCACAGGATTCTCTTTAAATGATAACTAAGGGAACACAGACTTGGCTCTCCTTCAGTTTAAAACCTAACAGAACAAGCTTCCCAAGCAAATCCACAGTTCAACAAATGTGTTCAGTAAGGCTCTTAGCATGTAAAGTAGCACAGCTTTTTAGGTTCATAAAAATGTACATATACATTAGAAGGAAGAGTCACTGGAAAAAAAGATTTTTTTTTTTTTTGAGGTATAAATCTTTTCCTGGTTTTATAATAAACTGGCTTCACTGGGCAGAGTTCCAGAGTTTCTCTGTACACACCTTTTGGCCTATTTTAGGAAATCCCTGTGGTTCAGAATGTACTGGTCTTCATTTGCCTCTATTCTCTTAACTTTTTAGACTCAAAGTAGAAAAGAGGTGAGTGGAACCCTCTTGGGGCCATGAAAGATGGCTCACCCACATCCCCATCTCTGGGAGCTGACTTGGTCTCTGGGGTTTGCTCATGTACGCTGAAACAGGCTGGGGGTGAGGTCAAGGCCAACTGCCTTCTCTAGGCCAATCTCACTCTAGATTTGTAGGAATAAGAATCACTATGTTTTCTTGTAGCTGCTAAGAATATTAAAACAATTTTCCATGTCTGCTACATTACAGTTCTTAACTAGAAATCTGAATTCTCTAATGTTTATTAGAATCCACTTCAGCATGTGTGCCAAGTCACCTCAGTCCTGTCCAACTCTTTGCGACTCTATACACTGTATACACCAGGCTCCTCTGTCCATGGGATTCTCCAGGCAAAAATACTGGAGTGAGTTGCCAAGTCCTCCTCCAGGGGATTTTCCCAACCCAGGGATTGAACCTGCGCTTCTTATGTCCCCTGCGTTAGCAGGCGGGTTCTTTACCACTAGCGCCACCTGGGAAGCCCATCACAGTACATTCTTAGTTCTTCTATTTAGAATTATAACACAAATTTAATACCTTATAATTAATTCTACAAAGCACTGCTTTATACACAATTTCTCCCAAAGTCTTTTCAAGCAAAATCATAATTTCAAGGCAAAACACTTTTGTGAAAGGATATAAAAAGGCTGTCCATTACATACCTTTCTACCAGCTAGAGTGTTTCTAAGTCTCAGGAGTTAACTTAGTCACTGACAATTTGGTTTCTAAATGTTCAAGCTAACATTCTAAAAAATGTCCCCGCATATCCCTTCCTTCCCTGGTTGAGACTGGTCAGATGACAGAATCAAGAGGTGAGGTGTTTTTAAATTAACAGAGCAATTAACAAAGAAACTTTGATCTTCAGAACTTATTCATGTGGTCAAGTCTACATGTCTTCAATTATGGATACGCAGTGATTTTAGTGACAAGCACTGCATATTCTATGCCTTTCCCTTCTCTGATTAAAGCTGAGTAGACAACATTAAAGAATGAAAACAATCCTCCTATGGCAGGAACCTTTATAAATTAGGTAACGGCTACATATTCATTAATCTGGTTAATATTTGCAAATATTCTCCAAGAGAAAGTGGTTCTCTCACCACTTACACAAACTACTGATACATCTTCAACAGCATTAAATGTGGATGTATTGAGAGATCACCTAAGAACTTAGTTTCTAAGTCATCACAAGGGCCTATGTTCCCTCTGCAAACGCCATCTCTGCCATCAACAATAAGTTTGAATGTTCAATTATGTACCTTCAAAAATACCATGAATCGCTTCCACAGGTTTGTTTTTTTTTTCCAGTTTTAGTGTAAAGCATATTATGAATGATTAGATTCAGAGACAGCTTTACCAATATTGTTCTGTAGAAGAATAGTTAAAATCTCTTCCTTTCCACACAGGGGGTTAAAGGTTCCACCAGTTTTGTTCACTACTCTTTCCAAAAATTATTAATACCACTCTACTACTCTCTCAGTCTATCCAGTTTTCAAATATATTTGATACGCATTTAATGTTAAGACAGTAATTATGGAAACATCATCCATATTTCTTTGGGTGATGAGAAGTGTTTTCTGGTGTATGTAAGGAAGTAACTGGTTTCGAGTGATGGCACATGAGAGGACATGTCTGCACTCACCCACAGCTTCCTGGTGCCTCCCTGCTGCCCTGTGGGAAGTTCAAGGTGAAGGTCTCCTCCACTAGAGTACATTTCTACAACCTGAGACAGAAGAGTACACGACAGTTAAGTTAAAATCATATTCTCGATGCAAGTGATTTGCTATTATGTAGAAATGTTTGATGCCTTAATTGCATCTATCAGAAAGAATTTAAAAGATGTTTATAGATACGAAGGATGAGCATTGGTAGGATAAGTATGGTGTCACATCACCAGAGGCAGTGCCCATATGTATAAGCAATGGTGCAATATTTAATTAAACAGGTAACTTTGAAATATCAAACTCAGAAATAGCATAGCTGTTTCAGACTGGATTTTAGAAAATCCATCTGGAGGACATATATTTTTGTATTTTCCTAAGGAAACAGTTCCAGGAAAGGATCAAATTTTAGAAACACACGTTTTGTATTTCTTCTAGTAATACAAGTTCTTCTTTATTCACACATCTACAACAAGATCCAGTAGCAGATCTAATAACTACTGTAACTGTTGACACGTGCTCAGTCGTTTAGTCGTGTCTGACTCCGTGACCACATGGACTGCAGCCTACCTGCCAGGCTCCTCTGTCCATGGTATTTTCCAGGCAAGAACACTGGAGTGGGTTGTCATTTCCTACTCCAGGGTATACTCCCCACCCAGGGATTGAACCCATGTCTCCTGCATTGGCAGGCAGATTGTTTACCACCGAGCCACCTGGGAAATCCTAACTGTGACATAGTGAAGAGCATATCATACTGATAGGCAACAGTATCAATGCAGGATGAAAATATCTGATGTCTTCTGGGAACAAAATCACAGGTACTATTAATATCTCTGTGGCTTGTACCTACACCCATTTTCTTTTTTAAGCTAATAATCTCTTTAAATTTTTTTTCTTTTTATAGTGTTGCATCGGTTTCTGCCACACAACAATGCAAATCAGCCATAACTATACATATTTTTAAAAAACAGCTGTAGTGAGGTATGATTAATGTACAATAACACTCTACATTTTGAAAGTGTATGACGAGATAGATTCTGACATGTACGTGAAGATGGAATGAAGTTACCATCACAATTATTATATTAAATAAACCCTTTGCCTCCCAAAGCTTCCTCACACCCTCTACAATCCACCTGCCACTCTATGTCCTTTCCCATCCCCAGGCACCACTGAGCTGCTCTTGGCCACTCAAAATTAGTCTGTGTTTTATAGCACTTTATATAAATGGGAGCATACAGTGTATACTCTTATGTCTGGTTGCTTTTATTCAGCGTAATTAACTTGAGATCCACTATATTGTTTTTTTACTAACAGTTCATTTCTTTTTTGATTTTATGGATATGCCACAATTCTAGATCCATTCACTTGCTGATGAACATCTGGGTTGTTTCCAGTTTTTTGGTCATTACAGATAAAGCTATTATGAACACCACATGTTTGTGTGGACATCTGCTTTTCTTTCTCTTGGGTAAACAGCAAGGAACAGAAGGGTCATACACCTCTTTGCCCATATAAAGAAAAGGAGACTTTTCTTTAAAGGAAGGTTATCCTACCTCTTAAAAATAAATATATTTAATTAAACACAAATCTGGGGTGAAGAATGAGAATGGGTGGAAAACCTCTATTTGTCTTTATCACAAACCAGGAGTACATAAAAAAGGACAAAGCAGGAGAAATAGCAATACTTTAGTATACGCTTAGAGGCTTTTGTGTTTGGTGTGTGGTGTTGTTACAGTAATGAATTTACCCAAGACTAAGGAGCTATGATCTTGTCTGCATATTATTACTTGCCTTCCAATGTATTACTGTTCCCCTTCAGTACTGACTGTGCTAACAGGAACAGCACCTTAACTGATGGGGTGACTTATAGGACTTTTTCTGTAAAACCAGAAAATACCATGTGTTATTTCATTTAGAAATCTCCCAAGGTATTAAGGAAACAAGCCTAACAATGTTTGAAAACAAGTTTAAAAGGTTGAGTCCTGACAAGAGGGAAGGGAATATGGAAATGGGGACAGATAAAGGCTAAATATTAAAATCAAAGGGAAGATAACATTAAAACTAGAACAATAGGCTCCTGATTTTCAGTCCACTGCTAGTTATTTCTAATTTAATAAAGTTTAGGGGAAAAAGGATGCCAGTGATACATACAAATGATAATTTATGTAAAAAAAAAAAAAAATCCCACGAGGAACGCTAACTTCAGCGTGCCCCCGTACCTGTACACAAGTACACAGAGAAAGGCCTGAGGAGACACTCCGAGATTACACGGAGGCTATCAGTGAGGAAGGGCTTCGGGCAGGAGCTGTGCTAACACAACAGTTACATGTGGTTATTTACATTTAAATCAATTGATATAAAGTAAAACTGAAGGTTCAGGCCCTCAGCCACCCTAGCCACAAGTTCACGTGCTCACCAGCCCGTGTGGCTGGTGTACTGGACAGAGCAGACACAGAACTCTCCCACAGCACCAGAAAGTTCTGCTGGACAGTACTGGACTGGAAGGCAGCAAGTTCAAGGGGACTTCTGCCTCACACGTTAGAACTGTTAACAGTTTTTAGTGAGAACATACTCGTGTGTTAGTGTTATATAAAGAACAAACGAGGTGTAATTTCTTGCTTTACAACACTTTCTTAAATTTGAGGACAAGTTCATGACACATAGGACTATCAGGTTAAGAGTGTCTGCCACACAACCTTCCAGTTATAGAAGCAATTAAGCCATGGGAATGTGACAGACAGGACAGTGACTGTAGTTAATAACAACACTATAACCACACATTTGAAAGTTACTAAAAGAGCAGATCTTAAAATTTCTCAGCATAAGAAAAAAATTTTTGTAATTATGTGTGGTGATGTTGCTAATGAGACTTACTGTGGTGATCATTCTGTGATATATACAGATACCGAACCACTATGTTGTACACCTGAAATTAACACAATGTTATATGGCAATTACACCTCAAGTAAACAGTGTTCATCAGGAAGGGAGTTGGATTTTTTCTCTCAAAAACAAACAAACAAAAAAAAACTGCCTTCCAGAGACAATCTATTTGTCCTTTTTTTTTTTTGACAGGACCCTGCGGCATGTGGGATCTTATTTCCCAGACCAGGGATCGAACCAGTGCTCCTGCATTGGAAGCTGAGTCTCAACCACTGAACTGCCAGGGAGATCTCAACCTACTGGTTCTGAGAGAGCAACCTCAGCTTTCCATTTGCTCTCCCATGTGTTGATGAAAAGTGCAAAATAAATGGGGGGAAAAAAAAGTGCACTGTGATAAATCCTGAACTGAAATGACACATGACTGGAAAACGACTAGACAAGCCAAAGAAAAAAAATTCAATATTGAATTCAGAGATAGTTGTTCTCGATGGGAGTCTGATGACTCAAAAGGTTGAGGAGCAAAGACACAGACTGTAAGGCTACTTAAGTATTACAACTAGGCTGGCCAGCATCTGCTGAGTTTGTAACCTCCATCTCTCCCAGCAGAAAGCAAGACCCTCAGTCCGCCGTGGGGCAACCATGGAGGGGGTGCATCCCTGACGCTCTGTAACACTGCTGCTGCAGCTGTGTGTGGCAGCTCACACAGCAGGGCCTGAGAGAACGAGAGGACGATTCTTATTTCTTGGACTCAAAAACAGTCAAGAAAAGAAAGCAGCAAGAATTTACGAGGTTTCTGTATAGTTTTGTGATAAAAGTTAGCTGAAACAGGGAAAGCACACCATTCCCCAAAGCAGCAAAAGGATGTAAATGAAGACTGATGACGGAGAGGAGCTCTCTCTCATTTGTAAAAGCAGGAGACAAGGCACTTTCCTCTTTCATGATGAAGATACTCAGCTATATATAACCAGGATTTAGGGGGACTGTTTTTATCAACGGCTATCCTCACCCAGTGGCAGCTGAGTTTGTAGCAAACGCTTTCTTGCTACCTCAGCATACAATTTCCAGGCATTTCACAAACCCAGATCTGAATATCTCATTGTATTCTTCCTCGTTTTCCTCTTCACCATTTATGAGCCTTTCTACCAGGGAGTGCTAGGTTGACAAAACCCACTTTCGTAGTCAAAGCTCAGCGGCTCACACAACACACAGTGTTTATCCTCCACCTGCCATTTTCAAGCTACTGCTCAGTTCTTCAGCGTTGGTCCTGAAGAACTCCATGGGCCCTGGGAGTGAACATTATTCTGGAAAGTATCCACATATCCTTCCACACAGACAACACAGCCAGAAGCAACAACGGCAACAAACGTCCACGGCTGGAAGTCACTGGGGACCTGGGTGGGGATCTGAGTAAATACCTGAAGGAGCGACACCAGCCACTCCTACCATGTTGGAGACAAGGGATGAGTGAGGAGGGGTTTCAAAGGTGGAAATAATGATTACTAAAAGACTGGGTAAGATAAGGAAGTGGATTTTTCAAAATAAAAAAATGAGTTGGCTTTTAATCAATGGTTCTATATTATCCTTTCCTTGAATTTTAATTTCCAGACTGTCATCACCAAAAATTTAGTATTACTAGAAATAAATACAAATAGTGAATTTAAAATTTTAAACTGGGCCACAAGGAGCTCAAGCAAGAAAAGTAGGGGCCTCATATAGATGAAAACTCTCCTTAAATTTAGAGCCACTTAATACTAACACCAGAGAAACCAGTCATTTTAAAAATGGTTCCAAAAATTCAATAACCAGACTGATATAACCTCAGGTTCAGACTACAAGCAGCATTAAAGGAATATCTTGCTTCAGTACTACATACTGGCATATATTTAAAAAACCCATTTTTGGTAGTCTAAAAACTGTAAAAGACTGAGATTTCACGCTAAGAATTAATTTCCACTGAAGTGAAACATGTTAAAAAATCACTGCTATAAACTCACCTGTAAAGGCTCACTGTGAGGATTGTGTATGTTTATTATAGGTGAGAAACTGCTATTCACAGGGACTCTGGCCCCAAGGAATGGCCTCAATCGGTATGGATTTGGAACTCCAACACCAAATACCTGTTTCCAAGTAGAAAAAAAAAAAAAGCAATCTGAGTAGCTTTTATAGTTTTAGATAACATTTTTATAGTTACAACTGATTGATTTACGGAAAACTGGTGAGTTTACTTATGGCAAAATCTTAATTCTTTTAAAAAGGAACACACATGTAGTTTCTGTACTTGTTTGACTATCAGTTGATTTGAGATACACATATATCTCAAGAATATATATATTCATATTTATATACATATCTCTAAATAACATACATATACATTTGGAATGATTTCATAATATATTAGAAATTAAAATGCTAGCAGTCCTTCATGAAGTCATGGGAGAGACAAAAGAAGAAAAACAGAGTCATAAGATTTCCCTGTTTCAATCACCTGAAGATGGCTCTAGGGCCCAGACAATCTCTTAATGACCAAGCCCAGTCCCAGGTCATTCCTACATGGGAATGTGGGTTGACCAAACAGGGCGAGCCAGTCACTCAAATGACAAACATTTATTAAGTGCCTATGATGTGCTAGGCACAAGCATACACAGTTGTGAATAATTCAACAGTGAACAAGATGCATAATATGCCTGTCCTTGTGAAACTTAAATTCTAGTATGAGGGGCAGGTAACAATAAAAAAGTTTTTTAAAAAAATGGATAATGTGATATAAAGCAGCTAGCTGGAGTGAGGATGGGAAAATTCTTTAAGAGAGGGTGGCCAGGGGAGGTGACATGAGCTGATGTCACCTGAAAGACAAGAAGCAACGCTGACTCTTCAGCAAGGGGAAGGATAAAGGCAAAGGGCTGGAGGCAGGAAAAGGCCTGACTTGTTGGAAGACACAAAAAAAAGATGAGAACCACAGTCAAATGGGATGAGATGGGAGAGCTAATGTGGGAGTCAGATCCTTAGAGCCTTGCTGGCTTTGGTCAGACGCATGCATTTTGCTCTAAGAGCAGTATCAAAGCATAAAGATTTACATGAGGGGCTGACTGGATGTGGTTTATGTTCAGTGAAGATCATCCTGGCTACAGCATGAACAATGGACTGTGGCAGGGGCTGTGGAGGAGAGGGAAGATAGCCAGGAGGCTCTGTGTCACCCAGGGAAAGGCAGGGACAGACGGCCTGGGAGACAGCAGCGGCGCTGAGGAGGAGAGAGACGTTTAAGAACAAGACGTGGTGAGAGACTAGGTGTGGGGAGGTGAAGATGGAGGGCAGTGGGGCGCGCCTTGAGAACAACCTGACCACGACCTCAGGTTGCCCATGGTCAGTTGGGGGTGCCTCTGGAGGGCACAGGACTTTCCAGTCTCATGGAGGTCTTTTCATTTACTCAACAAGTATATGCCAAGTGCTCGGCACAGCACGTCAAAGTCACTCATCCGTACTGGCTTCCCAAGTTTACTGAATGCCTACCAAATGACTACTAAAGACTTACTCACCATAAATAAGCATAAGATATGATGTCTGACTAATATGAATGTTTACTCTGACAATGATTTCCAAAATACACAGATAATTTACAAAATACATGAAGCATTCTGGGTAGCTGAGAAGAAACGTCCAAAAGCAAGCATAGAAACTGTAAAGTAAGATATGAGCTAAGGAAGTTTTGAGTTCCACGGGCAGGACAGCTCAGTGGTTAACAGGATGGTCTCTGTAGCTATAAAGACACGGAGTTGAATCCCTGCTCAACACTTACCAGTAGCATAAGCGTAATTGTTTACCCTTTCTAAACTTCACCTTCCTCATCTAAAAAAACGAGGACAGTATCTGCAATGGAGGCAGAAGCGCACGTAAGGTGTGTAGAACAGTGCCAAATAAATGATTTCTTTGTAATCTTGCTATATAAAAAATTCTGATTCAAAAAACACTTTCTTTAATAATCCAAACAATGATTGTACATATAAAGTGTTAGTTGCTCAGTTGTCTCCAACTCTTTGAGACTCCAGGGACTGTAGCCCGACAGGCTCCTCTGCCCATGAGATTTCCCAGGCAAGAATACTAGAGTGGGTTGCCACTCCTTTCTCCAGGGGATCTTCCTGACCCAGGGATTGAACCTGGGTCTCCTGCATTGCAGGCAGTTTCTTTACCAATTGAGCCATCAGGGAAGATGAAAAATTTAAACAATATAATTAGCAAAGAAAAACAGGCACCCATCTTTTAATCCTGAAACTATTATCACTTCATAAGTGTGCAAAAAGTAAAAATCTTAAAAAATCTAGAGGCACTGTGAAAATATTTTTAACTGTTCTTCTGCCAACCAATCTTACATTAACATTTTAGCTGTAGCTTTTAAAGATCATTTGTTCAGTCTGATTTGAATAGGGATATTCACAAATGCAGTTGTAAAGTATAAAAATGCTCTAACTCTAAACTCTTACATTTTCCCTGATCATGAGTTTTTGAAAAGAGTTCCCAATATGTTGTCATATGATAGAATGAAGATGGAAACTGTATTTTATAAATAATAAAGATTTCATTCTGATTCTTACCTGGTAAGTGAATACCCCATGATTAGATGTATTAATAAATAAAGTATTTTCTACATTTCCCACTACTCTTGCAAGAAAAACTACATCAAATGATGTATTTCCTCCTGGAAGAATTTTCTGAAAAAGAAAAGAAGTTAAATTAGTTAAAAAAAAAAAAAGTATCAGGTCATAGTGACTACAAGTAGACAGCTAAAATTCTCTAAAACATCTTAGAATCATTTCCATAAACTAGCTTTTTCCTCCCAAAGGTTTACGTTTTAAATTAGCCAAACTATTTTGCAATGGAAAAAAAAAGATGTCTTCATATCGGCTTTCACATATCTTTGTCAATCACAATTCTAAAACCCTGTACAACAGATGGTTCCCTTGGATTCTGTTCATTCAGTAACCACCAGGCTGGAATGAAGTGCCTAATTACAGGCTCTTTCAACATCAGACGATCAAGGAGGAGATGAGCTGAAGCTGAGCTTTTTATAAGATGTTCTACTCTACTACTAAGCAGCCACTTGAACTAGTCTAATAAGTAAACAAGCCCAGCCTCAACCCTTCGACCTCTGTCACCCATTCACACAAGGCACAAAAAGTGCCAGCAACTTACATTATAAAAGAAAGGAGAGGGGAGGAGACCCCTCCTCTGACCTTGAGCAAACTGAGAATGTCACTGTGGTTTGCAAATTAAAATTTTATTACAGCAGAACAATGGGGCTGCTTCACTGAAGTCTCTGAGACTGTGAATGAAGTTCTGTCTGCAGTGAAGCCTTAGAATGCATTTTAATATGCAAAGTCCTTAACTTCTCTCATTCTGCCTCTGTGGCTAGAACTCTAAATGCTCCCCAAATTATAGCTTAAAATCTATGGCACTGAGACTTCTGTTTTCAGCTTTGGATGTAGAAAGCTGGGAAGAGCATCTTTCCTGTATTATAAAAAACAAAAATCATCTGAAAAATGGTAAGCTTTCTTGTGTATCAACCAGCCCCCAATTTAAGGAAAGACAAACACCTTCAAGAAGAGATGGGAACATGAGTAAGGCAGATAATGGGAAGAAGGTGAGGTTAGCATTCAAGACAGTAAAATGAATTCAGCTAAAATTTTTATGCATTGCTAAACATTGAGTGTGGGCTACACAATATGGTACATAGAAACTTTGGAGTTTGTAGATGCTAGATGGAGGTCACACTTGAGCCAAAAATCAGTAATAGGAAGATATATGGTAAACCCCTAAGCAGTTTGAAATGAAACAATACACTTCTAAATAACCCACCGGTTAAAGTAGTAGTCACAAAGGAAATTTTAAAACATTCAAAGTCAACTGGAAAAGAAAACACAGCATATCAAAATTTGTGAGCTGAGCTAAAGGAAATACTTGGAGGGAAAATTATAGCATTACACGCTTATCTTGAAAAGAAATGTCTCAAATTAATAATCTATGTTTCCACCTTGAAAAACTAGAAAAAGAATAAATTAAACCCAAAATAAGCAAAAGAAGACCAGAACAGACAAGAGCTGAAAATAATGGAATAGAAAATGGAAAAATCAGGAAAACCGAAAGCTGATGCGTCAAAAAGTTCTGCAAAACTGATCAAACCCCAGATAGGATGACCAAGAGTAAAAAGGAAGGTGAAGTTTTTACTTCACGATGTCATTTTACCCTAGGGGGAAAAGGAGCCTGGATACAAGCGTATAGGTTCTCTGATAGTTCCCAATATCCAATCAACTCTTTATCACTTAAAGACTTGAAAACTGGACACAAGGGAGGAAGAAGAGGGAGGGAGGAATTGAGAGTAGCAGTGAAACAGATATACTACTGTCTGTAAAACAGCCAGCCAGTGAGGATTTCCTGTATGATGCAGGGCGCTCAAACCTGCTGCCCTGAGACAGCCCAGAGGGGTGGCATGGGGTGGAAGGTGGGAGGGAGGTTCAAGAGAGAGGGGACATATGTATATCTGTGGCTGACTCAGGATGATATATGGCAGAAACCAACACAATATTGTAAACCAATTACCCTTCAACTAAAGAAAAAAAAAGATGCCTCAAGAAACACACAGAACAATTATTTCCTTTTTTTTTTCATTTTCTAAATAACAGGGAAAATCTACTTCCAAAAGACACTTAAGGATGTAACAAAACAGTGATGAAACAGAACAATAAACTCAGGTTCAGGAACGTAATCTTCCTGTAAAAATTCATCAGATTTGCTGCAATTTATCTTTTTGTTCCCTTTGCTGCAAACTTAAAAATAAATTTAATTTGACTACAGAAAAAAGAAAACAGTAGGAAAAGGTAATGAAGGTAGCCCAACACATGCTAACTTTGGTTTTAAATTATTTGCAGTGACGTTTTTCACCTTTGTACCACATCAGTCCCTGACCACCTGCTCCCCTGGTAATCTCACCTAGGTCTGGGTTTCACATATTTACCAGCGACTCCAACACTTCTTTTTTCTTTTTTTTTTTTTCAGATTTCTTGATTTTATTTTAATTGGAAAAACCAAACCAGAATGTGAAAGCAAACCAACAAATGAAAGCGTCTGAACAGTCCTCCGTCCTTCAGTGAATGCTTCTCCTTTTCCTTTGAGAGCAGTGGCTACGGCGGGGTCACTGTTAAGCTACTTTTTTTTTTTAATTGATTTTTTAATTGAAGTACAGTTGATTTACAATGTTGCCTACACTTCTGTTTTAAGCCTAGTCCTTTCCCTCACAAACCAAACTTAAATACCAATTGCTTACTTGGCACCTCCACCTGGACGTCTAGGAGATAATGCCAAATCTAATCCACCCAAAACTGAACTACTGGCTACGCTCTTGAAACCTGCTCTCCTCTCAGCCTTTCCCATCTCAGCTGATGGCAACTCTGTCCTCCCAGCTGCTCAAGACAAAATCTCTGGAGTCACTCTTGATGCTTCTCTTCCTATCAATCCCACCTCAGAAAATTCTGCTGCTGTCTTCAAAATACATCCCAAATCTGACAGCTTTCTTCATTTTTTCTCTCTGCTTAGAGCAATCTTGATATTCTGATATTAGTTTATTATAATAATGATTAAATAATAATCTAAAACTAATAACAACCCTGATATTCTGCAACAGCCAATATAACTAGCGTCCTTTACCCTCCCCTTGCTTTCTTGAGTCTATTTCTGATAAAGAGTGATCCTTATAAAACATAAAGCTATCATTCACTCCTCTGCTCAAAACCTGTGAGAGCGTCCCATGCCATTCAGGATCAGCTTACAAGGCCCTTCAGAGTCCGTCCCCCACCACAGCCCCTTTACTTCTCTCACCCTGCTCACTCTGGGCTAGCCACACTGTCCTCTCTGCACACCAGTCACGCTTTCATATCAGAGACTTCGCCATCCATATAGTCCACTGCCCTGCATGCATCTCCTTCAGTCTTCAACTGTCACCTTCTGAATGAAGCCTTCCCTGACCCTCCTATTTAAATCTGGTGGTGTAAGACATTCCTCCCTCTTGTTCCCTTTAAAATAACATATTAGATATCCATCCACAGCAGAAGTGCCTCTGTGGGACTTGTGGGATCTGGTGCCATACACTTGGAGACCTGGGAGGCATCTTGCCCACCTGTGTATCTGGAAACAGGCGGACAGACTTCTGCACAGGCTGCGGAACCAATGAACCCACCCCATCCCGTCTAGTTGCAGCTAGGAAAGAACCTGCAGAGTGCGGACCTGGGAAGAAACCACTGGACAAGAGATAGCTTGCCGAGTCTACCTTTCCCGAGGAGGTATTCCAGCATGCCATGGAATTCAAAAAAAAAAAAGAAAAAAGAAAAGAATCTGGTTGCAGGGGAGATAGTAAGAGGAATTTTCCTGGGTCAACTCCCCAACCCATGCTAAGGCAACACCACATGAGACAGTGACCTCTCCTGGGTTGGGGGGAAGAGAGGAGAGCAGCCTGGTGGATTAATTCCTAGAAACATACAACCTACCAAGACTGAATCAGGAAGAAACAGAAAATCTCAATAGACCAATAATAAGTAAGGAAATCAAACAAGTAATCAAAAACCTCCCAAACAGAAAACTCCAGGACCAGATGGCTTCTCTGGTGAATTCTATCAAATACTTAAAGAAGAACTGATGCAAGTCTTTCACAAATTCTTCAAAAATTAAGAGAAGGGAACATTTCCAAACTCATTTTATGAGGTCAGCATTACCTTGATACCAAAGCCAGACAAGGACATTACAAGAAAACTATAAATATCCCTGATGAATACAGATGTAGAAATTCTCAAAAATTATTAGCAAAGTAAATCCAGCCACACAACAAAAAAGCACTTGATAAAATATATCTCTTCATGATAAAAACCTTCAACTGAGTACAGAAGAAGCATACCCTGATACAATAAAGACCATATACAAACACCCAGGGCTAACATCATACTCACTGATGAAAATTTGAAAGTTTTTCTTTAAGATCAGAAACAAGACAAGGGTGCCCACTCTTAGTCTTATTCATCCAGTACTGGAAGGCCTAAGTTAAACCAATTAAGGCAAGACAATGAATAAAAGGCCTCAGAAGTGTAAAATAAGAGAAAAAGTTATTTGCAGATGATACGATATTACATACAGAACATCCTGAAGACTCAACCAAAAAACTACAACTAACCAACAAATTAGAGAAACCAAGGGAACATTTCATGCAAAGATGGGTTCGATAAAGGACAGAAATGGTATGGACCTAACAGAAGCAGAAGATATTAAGAAGAGGTGGCAAGAATACACAGAAGAACTGCACAAAAAAGATCTTCATGACCCAGATAATCACGATGGTGTGATCACTCACCTAGAGCTAGGCATACTGGAATGTGAAGTCGAGTGGGCCTTAGAAAGCATCACTAGGAACAAAGCTAGTGGAGGTGATGGAATTCCAGTTGAGCTATGTCAAATCCTGAAAGATGATGCTGTGAAAGTGCTGAACTCAATATGCCAGCAAATTTGGCAAACTCAGCAGTGGCCACAGGACTGGAAAAGGTTAGTTCTCATTCCAATCCCAAAGAAAGGCAATGCCAAAGAATGCTCAAACTACTGCACAATTACACTCATCTCACATGCTAGTAAAGTAATGCTCAAAATTCTCCAAGCCAGGCTTCAGCAACATGTGAACTGTGAACTTCCAGATGTTCAAGCTGGTTTTAGAAAAGGCAGAGGAACCAGAGATCAAATTGCCAACACCTGATGGATCATCAAAAAAGCAAGAGAGTTCCAGAAGAACATCTATTTCTGCTTTATTGACTATGCCAAAGCCTTTGACTGTGTGGATCACAATAAACTGTGGAAAATTCTGAAAGAGATGGGAATACCAGACCACCTGACCTGCCTCCTGAGAAACCTGTATGCAGGTCAGGAAGCAACAGTTAGAACTGGACATGGAACAACAGACTGGTTCCAATAGGAAAAGGAGTACGTCAAGGCTGTATATTGTCACCCTGCTTATTTAACTTATATGCAGAGTACATTGTGAGAAACGCTGGGCTGGAGGAATCACAAGCTGGAATCAAGATTGCCGGGAGAAATATCAATAACCTCAGATATGCAGATGATACCACCCTTATGGCAGAAAGTGAAGAGGAACTAAAAAGTCTCTAGATGAAAATAAAAGAGGAGAGTGAAAAAGTTGGCTTAAAGCTTAACATTCAGAAAATTAAAATCATGGCATCCGGTCCCATCACTTCATGGGAAATAGATGGGGAAACAGTGGAAACATTGTCTGACTTTCTTTTTGGGCTCCAAAATCACTGCAGATGGTGACTGCAGCCATGAAATCAAGACGCTTACTCCTTGGAAGGAAAGTTATGACCAACCTAGATAGCATATTAAAAAGCAGAGACATTACTTTGTCAACAAAGGTCCATCTAGTCAAGGCTATGGTTTTTCCAGTGGTCATGTATGGATGTGAGAGTTGGACTATAAAGAAAGCTGAGAGCCGAAGAGTTGATGTTTTTGAACTGTGGTGTTGAAGACGACTTTTGAGAGTCCCTTTAACTGCAAGGAGATCCAACCAGTCCATCCTAAAGGAGTTCAGTCCTGGGTGTTCATTGGAAAGACTGATGCTGAAGCTGAAACTCCAATACTTGGCCACCTCATGTGAAGAGCTGACTCACTGGAAAAGACCCTGATTCTGGGAGGGATTGGGGGCAGGAGGAGAAGGGGACGACAGGATGAGATGGCTGGATGGCATCACCGACTCAATGGACATGAGTTTGGGTAAACTCCGGGAGTTGGTGATGGACAGGGAGGCCTGGCGTGCAGCGGTCCATGGGGTCGGACACAACTGAGTGACTGAACTGAACTGAACACTCAAGAGCCTGTGCTCTGCAACAAGAGAAGCATCTCAGTGAGAGGCCTGTGTACCACACTAGAGAGCAGCCCCTGCTTGCTGCAACTAGAGAAAGCCCATGTGCAGGAACAAAGAGCCAGCACAGCCGAAAATAAATAAACAAAAGTATGTGCAAACCATGTAATGGGTAAGAGTTAATACCCACAATATATAAAGAACTTACACAACTCAGTGACAAAAAACCAATCTGATTTAAAAATGCACAGAGGAACTAAACTGCCATTTTTCCAAAGAAGACATCTAAATGGCTGACAGACACATGTAATGATGTTCAATATCACTGATTACCAAGGAAATGCAAATCAAAACCACAATGAGATATCAGTTCACAACTGTCATTAACAGAAAAATCTTGGTGAGGATGTGGATATAAGGCAGTCCTTTCATGCTGTTGGTAAGACTGTAAATTGTTTCAGCCACCATGGAAAACAGTTTAGAGATCCTCAAAAAAAAACAGAATCGCCATATAATCCAATAATCCCACTTGGGTATAAAGCCAAAGGAAATGAAAACAGGATACTGAAGAGATACATGCACTTTCACGTTTACTGCAGCATTATTCACAACAGTTAAGATATGGGAACAACTTAAGTGTCTGGCAACACACGAATGGATAAAGAAGTTGTGGTGTATATTCATATCCAATGGAATATTATTTGGCCATAACAAAAAAAAATCCTGCCATTTGTGATATGGAGGGCCATGAGGATATTATGCTAAGTGAGATAGATGGTGAAAAACAATCACTTCTATGTGGAATCTAAAAACACAAAATTTATAAAAGCAGAGAGCAGAATGGTGGTTAGCAGACTCTGGGTGGTGGGGAAATTGGAGAGATGTTGTTTAAGGGGATGAATGCTGTTTGAGGGAAGATTTTCTACACTTTATAAAAAATGGCATCATATTCTATTCTACAATGTGCTTTTTTTACACATTAACATATTATTCCATATAAACAGATACAAATCTGATTCTTTTTATCATCTGTAT
The DNA here is from genome assembly GCF_019320065.1 of Cervus canadensis. Taxonomy (NCBI): domain Eukaryota; kingdom Metazoa; phylum Chordata; class Mammalia; order Artiodactyla; family Cervidae; genus Cervus; species Cervus canadensis. The sequence continues at coordinate 3,154,653 of NC_057390.1, forward strand.
AATAATATTTGCATATCACTGGCTCTACCATATTTTGTTCAATTCCCAATAACATGCATGGATATCAGAATTTAACCTGAAATAGAATTAAAAATGTCCAGGTCTTTATATATAATTAAAAATTATCATTAATAGCCATTAATGACCTTCAACCCATGAAAAGAGATTATTATATTACGCGTACTAAAATAAATGAGTAAAAACTTCATTTTAGCCATGGGTTGAAGCAAAGTTATCCTAGTTAATCTTCAATTAACCCAAAAAGGTAATCAAACAAAAGGTTCTATACGACCAAGGAAAAATACTTTTTGTTTGCTTACTAATAAGGGATCCATTTCTACAATTCTTATCTTAATCAAAATTTGACTATTACAGAGTATTAAAAATATCTATATTCTTTGTAACAAGCCATATATTATGTATTTTATGGCCAATATGCAGTCTAGCCATGAAGATGAATAGGTCTAAACTGCAGTTTTAATATTATGTAATTTTAATTAGACAATTATAGTTAATCAACATAATTATAACCACAAATAATTATTAGGAGTTATATATAGAAAAATATATTGTCACACAACCACATTCCTTTTATTACCCTTGTTCTTGACTTCCAGGTAAGATGCATTATTTATATGTGGTTAAAAAAAAAAAGGTTATGTAACACTTGGCCTTTTAAATAATGACTACTCTTTTTTGTGTTTCCTACTGGTTAGTTAATGCATGTATGATACTGGTTAACAATCAAAAACTTAAGTGAGTTACAGAAAATGTTTTATTCTCAAAGAAATATGATCTGACCAGGAATTCTAAAGATGACAAGACAACTAGACTTAGGATAAATATAGAGAAAGGGCCTGCTCTCTTGGACATGAGAAACTCTTTTTATTTTTCCCCAACGGCTCCGATGATAGGCATAAAATTAAGTGGAAGAGAAATAAGGTTCCCTCTTCTCAAGAGTTAGTTCCACCTTTCCACTTCTTGAGCTTCTGAAGTCAGTATCTTACTGTAGGGAATAAAGATGAAAATCAAGAAGAATAAGAAAATAACAACTTACAGCACAGATTTTGGCTATCTCCATTCACGCTAAATCTAGAGTACCTAAACGTAAATTCTGATAGGTGTACATCATTTTATTGTTTAATTCCATATCCTGACAGTGGAAAACACAGACTGGCTTTTAACTTGTTCTTTGACTACATACACATTGAGTTTATCTTTTGAAGAATTTTCAGGGAGACTATTCTGTTTGCGTAAGATTCACGTGTTGAAACAAGTCCCTAGGAGAGCCAGTCCAGAAACATCAAATTGGTGACCTTTAACTTGTTTCCTTTGGTCTACACTGTCTTTCAAAACTGACTTCATTTATCATTTGTAAATATCGGGAGATTTTCATATGCAAGTCCCTATTTCTGACTCTTCCTGGAAAATCATGACTGTGCATGAGCTTACAAGCCCATGTGGCCACCACTGGCTACAGTGGAGTGAGGGCTGGTCCCTCTGGACGGGCCACGCGCTCTGCCAGCCCCTCTCAGTCCACTTGGTTTGCACTGTCCACACGGCCCCGTAAGACTCTATCTGTAACGCTGCTATTTATTTGCTCTGTTGTGTATTGTGACAGGAACATTAAAAATGTAAAAACCCTGGCCTTTAACAAGGATGAAGCCTGATGCTTAGAAACAACAAAACATTGCTTGAATTAGCAAATTAAGTTAACAAGATAAAAATAAAATTTGTAGTGTAGTTGTAAACTACTTTTAAACTGTTTTCATGTCACTTCACTGTTTTACCTTTTAACCCAACATGTCTCCACACTTTGGCAATGCCTGAAAGCTGGATGATTCCATCTGTACCTAAGTGTGTCTCCATACACAGACTAACGTATATGAGCCACACCGTAGCTTCATATGACACAAATCCCTGGGGAAGCCAACAGTATACCTAGACCTTCACCTTGGTTCCTGTCACTAACTGCATGACGACGACCGGCAAAGCCAACTGGGGTTCAGCTCTTCATCGGCAGAAAGAGGGTACGAGGCTAGCTGCATACACACACACGTCTCTCCTAGCACTGGGATTCAACTGTTGAGACCATCAGTCCATTTACAAAAGTAAACAAAGAACAACTCAGCAAAATAAGCAAATTAAAACTTTATCATCAAAATATGCTGACTTATCCATTCCTTGTTTACAAGATAGTTTTCAATTTTAAAAATGTCAAAGATTATATGCCTTGTTTTTACACTAGAAGTTGCTACTTAATGACAACATGTGATGAAACAGGATTTTAGAAAGAAGCAATGCAAAAATTGAAATAACTGATGAAAATTTATACACTAAAAATTAATTACTTAGTTATATCTCTTCAAAGGAGTCAGGGAAAACCCTGGGAAGATGAAATTAGACTTCGTTAATTTACTTTCCTCTGATATTTGCTATTTAGGTAATTATTTTGGAAGTCAATATATTAAAGCTTAATGCATTCTCTCAAATTCAAAATTTATTAAGATCAATTTTTTGTCAAAGTTTTTTTTATAGAAACAAGTTTGCATAGTATTTATAAAAATGATTCTAAGTAAAATTTTAGAGGATGTATGTGTAGATAGAATCCTAGACAGGCCCCCAAATTTCCTGCCCTCACTTTGTGACTGTGAATGAGGAGATATCATACCTGTGATTTGCATTATTTGATAAAAAGGATTCTGCAGATACAATGAGATTATTAGTCAGCTCACTCTAAGTTAATAAAATAAGGAGACTACCAGGTGATCTTGACCCAATGACATAATGAAAGCAGAGTTTTCTCCACTGGTGGTGGAAGAGGAAGGCAAAGATTTCTGAAGCATGAGCAAGATGTGACACACAAGTGCTGGTTTGAAGATGGGGACGAGGAGAGTGGGTGCCTCAGGGAACTGGGAAAGGTCTCTGGCCAACAGCCAGTAATGAAACCTCAGTCCTACAAGCACAAGGAACCGACTTCTGCTGACAACGTAAATGAATCCAGAAGTGGATTTCCCGAGTCTCAAGTCAAGGACTCAGCCCAGCTGACATCTTAATTAAAACCTCACTAAACCTGGAGCAAAGAACCCACCGAAAGGTGACTTACAGAACCACAAGCTAACAAGAGGGTGTTTCTGGTGTCTTATTACTCAGAAAAAGAGAACCAACACAGCGCTGAGGATTTACCTATTATTAGGAAGGAAAAGAAAACCAACTGAAGACATGAATGCTACATTTTTCAGAGTGCTTAAGTTTCAAAGTTGATTTGTTAGGTTGTTTCATGTTAAGAAAAACAATGTGTGCTGAAGAGGAGAAGTGGTAGTTTTCAGGAAATGGGGCAAACTGAAGTCCAGAATAAATATGAAACATTCAAATCAGATTTTAGTTACAATAAGATAAAATTACATAAAAAAGATTTAGACATTTCACCTTCAATCTCAAGAAACATCAAATGTAGTGGAGAAACTTACCCTATTTTGAAAAAATGATGCATGAAAATGTGATGTTGTAGCAGATATTGATACTAAAGTAATAGTTTCTTCAGAACTAGGATTATGTAAGTAAACTTTTTCCATTTTTGGCATTCCAACTGGTCTGTAAAAACAAAGAGAAAATGGTCACAAATATTCAAAGACAATTTACAGTGCTAGAGTTAATTTCTGGTTGTTAAAAAATTAATCATCAAAATGATTTAGACAAATACATAACCCAAAGATACAGACTTACTTATTACACTGATTTATTTCTAAAGTTACACATAAAACGCATTCATTAGCTATGCAGCAAATAAAATTTCTGAGTGCCAAGTGTATGTCCCACACCGAGTCAGGTACTGGGAGGTAAGGCGGCCAGTCCCCACAGTCTAGGAGGAAGCAGGCAAGGAACCAAATGGTCAGAACCCTTTCTTCCTGCAACACTACCTGCCTCTCTAATTCTGAAATCTTCTCCTTCTCTCCCCAAATTCCACTGATAAATGCTCTTCAATTTAGAAGGTGAACTTTTGTGGCAAAGGTATGTGATATATCTGCCTTATGAGTTAGGAGCTATTATCTTCATTCTACAGGCAAGGACACCAAGGCACAGAAAGCATAACATGCCTAAAGCCACACTTGGAACCTCATCTGAATCCAAGTCATCTGGCTCTGGTCCCTGCTCTAACAACAGAAAGCACACACTCAAGATCCGACATCCACAGGTGTATTTTCATGTTCTCCTTAGGATCCAACGTATAGTTTGTCTAAAAGTGAAACCTCCTCAGCATGCGGGCCTTAAGTACTTCTGTTGCTAACCATGTTTGCACAGGCTGTCTCACTCGACGGCTTAAGAGAATTCTATAATATAATGCAATATAAATGTAAATGTAATATAAATTATTTTTTTCAGAGTGATCTCTACTTATTTGACACCTGTCTTACTTCCCCAACAAGATTATCAGTACTATAACAACAAAGGTTATGCTATACACGCACTGTGTATTCCTCATATAGCCCAGCACAGAACCAGGCATGTGGTGAAAGTGTGCGTGGCAGAGCCTGCCCACTCTGCCCCACTCTGTGACCTCAGGACTATGAAGGTCCCTGTCACCTGGCATCCGCCTAAACAAGTGACTCCCTATGTCTCCACCAGTTGGGTCAGGCTGGCTCCATGTTCACGACCTCCACCCTTAACATCTCTGCTCTGCGTTTTCCTGCCTACCCTCTATGTGAAACAAAACCCTCATGTTCTAAATCAGTTAAAACTTTTACAAGATCCTCTTACACAGTCATTTTGGCCTATGTTTTCTGAAATTTTATTTCATTTGTATAAACCTCAAATTATAAGTAGCTGACAGAGATACAATTGCTTTATATGTGGAATAGTGCATTCCTGAAGCTGGAAAAGTTAAACCAAGAATTAAAAATAAGCATAATGGAGTATACATAGAGAGATATGGCAAGATACCAGCAAAATGAGATAATCATATAGAAAACCAGAGAAAATATTAGCAATAAACATAGGTAACAGATTGGCTAGGGAGACAAAAATCTGTTCATGGCTGAGAAGATGAGATTGACAATTTAGCTCAGAATTCAGCATGAAAGAATACATATTTAGAACACTTTAAAAGGGCTATAAAAATCAAAAGAAAAACAGATATGTAGGGCATAACTAGAAGTGGCAATATTTGGAAAATAGAGTGTAGGAATATCTGAAGTATGGACAAAAAATGGGCAAAACCCAAAATTTAAAAAAAGAAATAATTCTCGATCATGAAATGTCAACAAGGAGAGATGAGGAAACCCTGTGCTTATGCACACAGTAAAATTTAAGAAGCTGTAAGAATTCTTCATACATGATGGATATAAGTTTCTTAGGAGATATTTGCAAATATTTTCTTCCATTCTGTGAGCTATCTTTTCATTTTCTTCATGGTATCATTTGCAGCAAAAAAGTTTTTAATTTTTATGTAATCTAATTTGTATGTTTTATTTTTTGGTCACTTTCACTTCTGGAGCCGTATCTAAGAAACCACTGCATAAAAACAACTGCAAAATGGAGATGTATTCCAATGTCTTCCTCTAAGGTTTTATAGTTTAGCTTTGTTACATTTACATTTACATTTAGTTCTAGACACACTTTTGTGTAGGGTATGAGGTAGAGATCCAACTTAACTCTTTTGCATGTGGATATCTAGCTATCTTAGCAGCATCACCATCTGTTGCAAAGATTTTTTCTTCATTTAATGATCTTGGCACCCTTGTCAAAATCAATTTACAATACATGTAAAGTTCTATTTCTGGAATATAAATTCTTCCCCACTTATCCACACTGCAGAGTTACAGGGTCTTGATTACTAAAGCTTTGTAGAAAGTTTCTGATATTGGGAACTGTCGGTTTTCCAATGCTGGTCTCCTTTTAAAACATTGAGACTGTTTGGCAATTCTGGATCCTTTTTATTTCCATGTGAATTTTAAGACCAGCTTGTCAATTTCTGCAAAAAAGTAAATTGTGATTTTGATGGGGACTGTGTTGAATCCATAGATCAGTTTAGGGAGTATTGCCATTCTCATTTCTGTTTTCTGATTTATGAGTATGGGACAGACTCTATATACTTAGTTCTTTAATTTCTTTTGATAATGATTTTTCATTTTTAGTTTACAGTATTACTTTTGTTAAGTTTGCATATAAGTATTAAATATTTTATTATTTTTGATGCTATTATAAATGAAATTGTCTTAATTTTAAGACTGTTCATTGTTAGTATATAGAAATAAAATATTTTTGTATCTGATGTTTAGTTGCTAAGTTGTGTCTGACTCTTGAGACCTCATGGACTGTAGCTTGCCAGGCTCATCTGTCCAAAGGATTTCACAGACAAGAACACTGGATTTCCAGGGGATCTTCCCAACCCAGAGAGTAAACCCACGTCTCCTGCATTGGCAGGAGGATTCTTTACCACTGAGCCACAATGTTCAAACTATCATACAATTGCATTCATTGCACATGCTAGCAAGGGTATGCTCAAAATCCTTTAAGCTAGGCTTCAACAGTATGTGAACTGAGAACTTTCAGATGTTTCAGCTTTCAGATGTTTTAGCTGGCTTTCGAAGAGGCAGAGAAACCAGAGATCAAATTACCAATATTCACTGAATCATGGAGAAAGCAAGGGCATTCCAGAAAAAAAAACATATAATTCTGCTTCACTGATTGCATTAAAGCCTTTGACTGTGTGGGTCACAACAAACTACGGAAAATTCTTAGAGATGGGAGTACCGAAACACCTTACCTGTCTCCTGATGAAACCTGTATGCAGTTCAAGAAGCAATAGTTAGAACCAGACATGGAACAACAGTCTGGTTCATAATCTGGTTCAAAACTGGCAAAGGAGTACGGCCAGGCTGTATGCTGTCACCCTGCTTATTTACCTTCTGTGCAGAGTACATCATACGAAATGCTGGGCTGGATGAATCAGAAGCTGGAATCAAGATTTCTGGGAGAAATATTAACAACCTCAGACATGCAGATGATACGACTCTAATGGCAGAAAATGAAGCAGAACTAAAGAGCTTCTTGATGAATGTGGAAGAGGAGAGTGGAAAAGTTGGTGTGAAACTCAACACTGAAAAAAAACAAAGATCATGGCATCCAGTCTTATCACTGGAAGGGGGAAAAAATGCAAGCAGTAACAGAGTCTCTTTGCTTGGGCTCCAAAATCACTGCAGATGGTGACTGCAGCCATGAAATCAAAGGACGCCTGCTTCTTGGAAGGAACGCTATGACAAACCTAGACCCTGTGTTAAAAAGTAGAGAGATCACTTTGCCAGCAAATGTTTGTATAGTCAAAGCTATGGTTTTTTCCAGTAGTCATCTAGGCATGTGAGAGTTGGACCATAAAGAAGGCAGAGAGTCAAAACATGGATACTTTAGAATTGTGGTGCTGGAGAAGACTCCAGAGAGTCCCCTGGACTGCAAGGAAATCAAACCAGTCAATTCTAAAGGAAATCAACACTGAATATTCACTTGGAAGGACTGTTGCTGAAGCTCCAACATTTTGGCCACCTGATGTGAAGAGCTGACTCACTAGATGCTGGGAAAGATGGAAGGCAAACGGAGAAGGGAGTGGTAGAGAATGAGATGGTTCAGTAGCATCACTGACTCAAAGGACATGAATTTGAGCAATCTCTGAGAGATAGTTGAGGACAGAGGAGCCTGGCATTCTACAGTCCATGGGGTTGCAAACAGTCAGACATGACTTGGCAACAGAACAATAACAACATATTGATATGATATCTATATCATATCATTGATATGATCTGATATCCTACAACCTCCCTGAATTCATTTATTCTATACTTTTAAAAAGTGGACTGCTTAGGATTTTGTATGTATAAGAAGATAACATCTAAAAATAGATAGTTTACTTCTTTCCAAATGCCATTATCAAAAGTGGGGTATCTAAGTCCCCAACTATTACTACTAAATTGTCTGTTTTCCCTTTAGTTCTGTCAGTTTTGCTTCCTGTATTTTGGATTTCTGTTGTGTGTTTAGTTTTGTCTTGCTCTTTTAATCTGACAATCTTGGTCTTTTAACTGGTGTGTTTAGCCTATTTATATTAAATGCAATGTTTTACGATTAAAGTCTATCACCTTGCTAGTTATTTTCTATTTGTCATATCTCTTCTTTGTTCATAATATTTTTAAAAAATAATTTTTATTTGTCTTTGGCTGTGCTGGGTCTTCACTGCTGTGCTGGCTTCTCACTGCGGTGGTTTTTTGCAGAGCATGGGCTCTAGGGCATGTGGGCTCACTAGTTGCGGCTCCCAGACTCTAGAGTACAGGGTCAATAGTTGCTCTGTAGCATGTGGGATCTTCCCACATCAAACCCAAGTTTCCTGCATTGGCAGGCAAATTCTTTTTACCACTGAGCCAAGGAAGCTCCCATAATTCTTTACATGCAGAATTTTCTAGTCCTGGCCCAATTAAATTAGAAATCAGATAAACAGACTGTCTACAAATAAACAGAGCAACATGTGTAAGCAACTCACGGATCAAAGATGAAGTCTGAATAAAAATTAAAAACCACTTGCAAATGAATCAAAATGAAGAAATTAACTATTAAAATTTTGTGGTATACAGTTCAAGTTGTGCTTAACATAAAATTCATATGTGTAAATATACATATTTAAAAAGAAGAAAGCCTGAAAATTAATGAGCTAAGCAACCATGTCATTAGAAAAAGAATAGCAAATTAAACAAAAGAAAGTTGAAGAAAAGAAATAATAGAAGTAAGAGTGGATATCAATGAAGTAAAACACATAAAATGGAGATGATATGATATATGAAGTCAAAAATTACCATTTTGGGGGTAGACTAATAAATTATTAACTACTTGGCAAAACTAATAAAGAAAAAAGAGAAAGCATAATATCAATATCAGCAGTGATGAAGAAGACATCACTACATCTAAAGTTGTACATTAAGTCACATTTCACTTAATTCTCATATACCGTATCACCTAAACTAACATCAAATGTAACATACCACCACTTTATTCATTTCTTCTGCAGGTTCATCTACAGTTGACTGGGACTGTTTTACACATTTTGCCTTTTCCAGGATGGGAGAACACCACCTTCTTTCCATATTAGGGCTTTGCTGGTGGCTCAGTGGTAAAGAATCTTCCCACACTACCCTAAAAAGTCAGGTTCATATGCATATGGTCCACAAATTACATAAATAAGAACTCTTCACTGTCTTCTGTCAACATTTAACACATTTTCTAAGAGTCTGATGACGATTTGTGCTGCTTTTCATTTTACACACCATTGAGAATTTCTTTATAATGCTGACATGAAGTTTTGTTACTGTTGATGTTAAATGCCTTCTGGTGTCTCTAAAGCTTAAACCTAGATACTCCCCACTCTCAGAGCTCAGCACCGCAGATGCTGCCAGCTCTTGCCCAAAGTGGGAAGGCTGCAGAGAAGATGCACGCCATTAGCAGTCCCTAGGAGGCTGTGCCCACAGATGGCCCTTGAGAGGTGGGTTCCCACAGAAGAGTTTCCTGCTTTGCAGGGAAGCAGAAACCTGGTCCAAAACTTCTCCATGGCTTACAGCCCAGCCACGATGAGGCCCTAAATCTTTCTGTAGTTTAAATCTGAGCCACGAGGGAAAGATCCAAAGGTGAACCAAGGTTTGTTCCTGAGGCAGGGATGGAGGGCACCCAGAGACAGGTCTGGAACAACGCATTATGCTGAGGAAGCAGGAGGCCGAGTGTCCTCAGGAGCCCCAGTGCATGGGCTTCCTCCTGCCTCAGGAACCAGACCTCTTAACCAACAGGCTCACTGATCTCAGGCAGGGGTCACAGAACCACAAAATAGAAGTAGGTACAGATGTAGCTGGGGCTTCAAACTTTGGCCTTGTTGCGACAAGGAGAAGCTTTACAAAGACAACATGGAAGGGAGAACTCTTCTTCCTCAAGCCTTATGCACACATGTAAGTGAAATGAAAACACAGGGAAATAAACATGTCCTCCTTACACCCTCTAAGCTCACCAATTACACTTTTTTCAACAAATGTGTGTGTGTGTGTGTGTGTGTGTGTTAGTCGCTCAGTCATGTCCAACTCTGTGATTCCATGGACTGTGCCCGCCAGGCTCCTCTATTCATGGGATTTTCCAGGCAAGAATACTGGTGTAAGCAGCCATTCCCTTCTCCAGGGGACCTCTCCAAACCAGGGATTGAACCCGGGTCTCCTGCACTGAAGGCAGATTCTTTACTGCCCGAGCCATCAGGGAAGCCCTTTCAACAAATATGCTCTTAAAATTCAAATATTTTATACACTACCTGGCAACCAGTGTTTCTCCTATGAATTTGTTCTTAATGTTTTCCTCCTGTGACATCAGTGCAATCAATCTCAGTTTAGATCAAACAGACATGGTGAAAGACAGACAGGTAATCTGGAGGATCCCTGAAGAAGACTGGACTGAAGATGGCCAGCTATAGGAGAGGACGTGGGTAAGGAAACAAGCCTAGAGGTGCCAGGAGCGTGGAAGTGGGGGTGGGTCAGAAAGCTTGCTTTGCAGTGCTGCTGAGGTTGGCCATGCTCTTTTTCTAGTGATCAAAGAGGGGAGGCCCCGGGCCACACCCTCCAGAAATGAACCCTTGCTCAGGGGAGAAGGGTCATCTCCTTATGTTGCTCAGAGACATCTGGAGTACATCAGCGGGCTGTCCCAGTCACACATCGCATGGGAGCAGGCTTTCTGCAGCTACAGGTCCACGTCATGGAAGCAGAGGGCGTACTCCTTGGATGGACCTGCCTACAGAGCTCATACAAACAGCTCTCCCTGTCTCTCCCTCACCTCAGTTTCCTCAATAAAGTAGGAGGCTAAGGAGAGAGGCCACACTAAGACCATGGAAAACTATGGTCAAGTACTAATACAAACTTACTTGTAAATAAATAGGCAGTGCATCAGCTTTGATGTTGCCTAACAAAGTACCACAAACTGAGAGGGTGAAAGTGACATCCATTTATCATCTGACAACTCTGTCAGGCACAGGTCGAGGCAGAGCATGACAGGTGGATCTGCTTGGGGTCTCGGGCATCAAAGTTCAAAGTTCATGCAGGTTGTTGGCAAAGTTTGGGTTGCTCTCAGTATCTTGCCATATGGCCGCTTCATTTTCAAAACCAACACAAGGAAAGTCACTTGCATCAAATACCTCTCAAGCTTCAAACCTCTGACATTTCTGTCTCTGACTGCTACAGCCAGATTTAGAGGGCTTGTGTGATGAGGTCAAGTACCCAGATTACCTCCCCAATCTTAAAGGTCAACTGATTTGGGACTTCAATTACACTTTCAAAATTCTTTACAGCAACATCTAGGTTAGTGTTTGCTTGAATATGATTGGGAGGAGGTGTATGTACTCCTTAGGGACCAGGAATCTGGAGGCCACCTTAGAATCCTCCTGTCATAGACATCACGTGTGACTGCCTGGCGAGACAGGTAAGACGTGAAAAAAAGACAAAAGATTTTCAAAGCTCTGCTAGTGCTGGTCCTGCTTGTTTCCATTATCAGCTGCTTCAAAGTAGGGCCAAGGGGGTTACTGTGAATTATTTAGAGATAAATCAAGCTGAATCATACAGAAGTTCTCTATGCTGACAGGGCAGAGCTTCTGACTAACTGCCCATATTTTACAAGAGTCTGAGACCTGAAAGAATTAGGAAGAAGCACTCATGAATTAGAGACGAGCTTGGAAAGTAAGCTGCAATTTTGTGGTTAATGGCAATTTTTCTACCCACAGAAAGATGACAATGCAATGCTGCAGAATAGCTGAAAAAATGGCTAAGCAGCTGCCCTCAGACAAACTTTATGAATGGCAGTGACAGAGGGGTCTATTAACATCACTTCTGGCAGGAAGTTGCGCCAAATCAATATGCAGTACTCTGTACCACTCAACTACCACAAAACCTGACCATCGTCTCAAGCACATCTGGTAAAGAATCTGCCTGCCAGTGGAGATGTAAGAGATGCAGATTTGATCCCTGGGTGAGGAAGATCCCCTGGAGGAGTAAATGGCAATCCATTCCAGTATTCTTGCTCAGAGAATCCCAGGGACAGAGCAGCCTGGTGGGCTACAGTCCATGAGATCACAAAGAGTTGGACACGACTGAGTGTCTGAGCACAGCGCCCTCAGGCTGAACTGGGGTGCTGGTAGAACAGCAGGAAATTGGAAAGCTAAAAAGCACCAAACAGCCCTTAGAAAAGACGGCCTACTTGATTTTCTGGGAATACCAGAAAGTGATTAGGGAGAAATGGCTGTCATAAACTGACTTTAACTTGACAATAAAGACCTCCATTTACAGCAAGTTTATTCAATTTCCACTTTTTTAGAAAGCCATTAAGTCTCTACTTTAGACTTCAGACTTGAAACCAAGATTTTCTGCACTTAATTACATAAACCAAAGAACTCAATGAAACAAGTCCTCACCCAAAGAATCTTTTAAAACTACAGTAAATGTTTGAAAAAAGGAGTTGTTATGGAAACAGAAAAATATTTAACAGCACTGGCATAAATAACTAGGGGGGTGAGTAAAGGGGAAGGGTGGTCATGTCCAAGATTTCTCCAGGCTAACTGTTACAGATAGAGAAGGAAAAGGGGAAAGAAAAGAAGGGGGGAGGGAGAAAAAGGTAAGGGAAAGGAGAAAAAAAGGTAGAATTAAAGAATACATTTAAACAAAATGGATGAAAACAAAGAAAGCCTACTTTTGACGAAAGTTAATTTGATCAAACATCAAAGACCTAGAGGACAGTAGGGATGAGCAGGGTAGTGAGAGGACTCAGGCCATGGAGGTTTAGACAGCAGCCACAGAACTAGAGTTGTGTCTCTGCTGAAGGACGGGAAACCACCTTGGAGACCCTGGTTGACAACCTGGAGTGGTAAATTTCATCCAAATCAAAAGTTCTTCCAGATATCGTAAAGGGTGTTTCAAAATGAACAGTGACTTCTGGTTTAGCAAAAATGACCACAAGCAGTAGAAACAGTTCACAGAAAACATAAGGCAAAAACTTTAGTGCATAAGTAAAAGTACAGTATAGTGAGCAATGATTTCTGATTACTTAACAATTTCTGGAAAAAAAATAAAATGTTCGGTTAAGGGTACTTCTCAAGTCTTAAAATTACTCAGACATATGAAGCTAATGAAACATTTACAGCATGGGCATTAATTAAATCTGCACATAGCTGGATCAAGAAGAAAAGGTATAGCAAATGTTTACTGAAGTCCAGCAAAAGCACTTAAGAACAAAACAGATTTAACTGTAGCAGAAGAAATCAGCAGACAATCTTGTTGGACTTGAAGATAATGTATGGCATGTATTAAGTATGAGATATGTGCTAAATATGTAAAGATAAATAGTGTGTATCATGAATTTGAGCAAACTCTGGGAGATGGTGGAGGACAGAGGAGCCTGGCAGGTTATAGTCCATGGGGTCACAAAGAGTCAGATACAACTTAGCAACTGACCAACAACAAATTCATCTTGATAGTCTGGTCTAGGAGGAGAACAGACATCAAAAGAAAGAATCAGAACAATAACCAACGCTTTGACAGAAGTTAGTAGAGGATGTCAAGTGTAATGAAGAATTCAACTCTAGTTTTGATGCCTGATTACAAACAGTCTTCAAGCCCTACAATGTCCCTTCACCTTATGCCCCACATCTGGGTAAGCCCACAGGAAAGCCTGTATACTTTCTCTCTTGGATCTATTGAGAAACGCAGACTATGTAAGTCCACCCAGCCTCACCCCCTAACCACAGGATTCAAGCCAGTCTCCTTTCTCTGCTCTCTCAAGCCATTTTTCAGACTTTGGGAGCCAACCCTACTCTCCAGAAAGTTTCACTGCATGCTCAGGCGCTAAGTTGTATTCAACTCTTCATGACCCCAAGGACGGTAGCCTCTGAGGCGCCTCTGTCCATGGAATTCTTTAGGCAGGATTACTAGAGTGGGTTGCCATTTCCTCCTGCAGGGGATCTTTCCAAACCAGGGATGGAACTCACGTCTTTTGCATTAGCAGGCGGATTCTTTACCACTGAGCCACCTGGTGAATTAGCCTTGACACTAAACCAGCTCTGGGGTGGGGATCCAAGCCAGCTCGGTGGAGGGAACACAACAGCACAGAGGCAGTGAGGGGGGCAGTTCCTACTTCTGCTAGGCAGGGTGGGGAAGGCATGCTCTAAAGAGGATGAAGGTCATCAGGGGTTCTCCAGGCCATGGAAGTTGTGATGACTTCAGCTGGAGCTGCTGCCCACAGCGGACTACTCTTTCTCTGAGTGAAACCCTGATAATTACAGAGACACCCCCTGGAAGATACATCCACTACCAACCACTGTCCTTGTCTGAGGGGCAGGGTGGGTTGGCTCCTTCACCTATGCCAGAGTGATGACTGTTCTACTCTGAGACTGTTCAAACTGAAGTAAATGAAGCTTTACTACTCCCTGGCAGAGGGAGGCTACAAGAGTGTGGGTCTGAAGGGCAGTCAGTTGATTTGTTCCCGTCATCGCAGGAAAAAGATGCGGGCAGAATCAGAAGCAGCTGCCAGCATGCGAGGGGAGGCAAGAGACAGGGAGAAGGGCCTGGGGTGCTGGGTAGCATGCATCCTGCTGTTCCCAGACCCCACTGCGACTCTGAACTTTCTGTAAATGTATGACGGTCCTTGGAATTCCTTTTCGTATATCCTCATCTTGGCCTTAACTCGTTGCAGTTAGATTTCTGTCACTTACCAAACAACTACAGCACCACAGTTGACCAAAATAGAGGAATTACGGCACTCTGTAATTACTGTTCATTTTCTTAGAATACCAATAATGGGCTTTCCTGGTGGCTCAGATGGTAAAGAATACGCCTGCAGTAGAGATCGTAGAGAATACGCCTGGGTTGGGAAGATCCCCCAGAGTAGGGCATGGCAACCCACTCCAGTATCTTGCCTGGAGAACCCTGATGGACAGGGGAGCCTGGTGAGCTCGGTGCTATGGTAATGGAGAATGCCCTTATATGTGGAGATGTTTGCCAAAACCTACGGGAATGAAACATTATGTCTGCTACAAGTGATTTTTAAAAATCAATAAAAATATGAACATAGGGAAATTTTAAATTACAGAATTAGTTTAAGAATATATTTACTATCTGTTCTACTTTTCTGTAGAACAATCCCAAAGAAAGGCAATGCCAAAGAATGCTCAAACTACCGAATAATTGCACTCATCTCACATGCTAGTAAAGTAATGCTCAAAATTCTACAAGCCAGGCTTCAGCAATATGTGAACTGTGAACTTCCAGATGTTCAAGCTGGTTTTAGAAAAGGCAGAGGAACCAGATATCAAATTGCCAACATCTGATGGATCATCGAAAAAGCAAAAGAGCTCCAGAAAAACATCTATTTCTGCTTTATTGACTATGCCAAAGCCTTCGACTGTGTGGATCACAACAAACTGTGGAAAATTCTGAAAGAGATGGGAATACCAGACCACCTGACCTGCCTCTTGAGAAACCTGTATGCAGGTCAGGAAGCAACAGTTAGAACTGGATGTGCAACAACAGACTGGTTCCAAATAGGAAAAGGAGTACGTCAAGGATGTATATTGTCACCCTGCTTATTTAACTTATATGCAGAGTATATCATGAGAAATGCTGGAATGGAAGAAGCACAGGCTGTAATCAAGATTGCTGGGAGAAACATCAATAACCTCAGATATGCAGATGACACCACTCTTACAGCAGAAAGTGAAGAGGAACTAAAAAGCCTCTTGATGAAAGTGAAAGAGGAGAGTGAAAAAGTTGGCTTAAAGCTCAACATTCAGAAAACTAAGATCATGGCATTCGGTCCCATCACTTCATGGGAAATAGATGGGGAAACAGTGGAAACAGTGTCTGACTTTCTTTTTTTGGGCTCCAAAATCACTGCAGATGGTGACTGCAGCCATGAAGTTAAAAGACGCTTACTCCTTGGGAGCAAAGTTATGATCAACCTAGACAGCACATTAAAAAGCAGAGACATCACTTTGCCAACAAAGGTCCGTCTAGTAAAGGCTATGGTTTTTCCAGTAGTCATGTATGGCTGTGAGAGTTGGACTGTGAAGAAAGCCGAGGGCCGAAAAATTGATGCTTTTGAGCTGTGGTGTTGGAGAAGACTCTTGAGAGTCCCTTGGACTGCAAGGAGATCCAACCAGTCCATCCTAAAGGAGATCAGTCCTGGGTGTTCACTGGAAGGACTGATGCTGAGCTGAAACTCCAATACTTTGGCCACCTCATGCGAAGAGTTGACTCATTGGAAAAGACCCTGACGCTGGGAGGGATTGGGGGCAGGAGGAGAAGGGGACAACAGAGGGTGAGATGGCTGGATGGTTATCACTGACTCAATGGACATGAGTTTGGGTAAACTCTGGGAGTTGGTGATGGACAGGGAGGCCTGGTGTGCTGCGACTCATGGGGCCGCAAAGAGTCGGACACGACTGAGCGACTGAACTGAACTGAGCTACTTTTCTGTATGGTTGCATGAAACCATCCATGAAAAATTCCTTTCAGAGAGAGGAGCCTCTTAAAGTATGTATAACACACCTGGAGCTTTCAAAGACAGTTTGGCCCTTGCCTTAGCTAAGAGACTCCCAACAACAGCTGGATCTGTGATTGCCCTGCTTCCTTGAAATGCAGTCTGAGGCAATTATCCCTTCCTGAGTACCTGCCCTTGTACACTGAGGGCCTGCTTAACCAGCTCCCGCAATTATATTAACATAAGTCAATTCCTCAAAAACTCTACATACTGAAACACACACAGTCATAGACTCTCTCTCATACATACACACACATATAAAAGTCTCTGACTGGATCTATTCCTCTGACTGAACCCTAATACACCTGTTCACATTTGCTCCCAACTCCTACTTCTACTGATTCACTTCTGTGAGATCCACTTTATGAGATAAAAACAAACTGTTCAGTGCTCTCAGGTTGGACACAGAAAAGTTTAAATTAAGGACAGAATTTGTTTTTCACTTCGACTTCTTGCAGCAGCATATAGATTTGCTGCTTTGGGAAGCAGTCCAGTGTGACTATGCTGTCCCTAAGAGCACACATTCGGCTTCAAGCAATCTTCCTCACTGTATGACCCGACCCTTGTCTGTCCTGGGGTTCATTTGTCTGTTCGCACATGTTCAACACATCATCCACAGCTGCTCTCAGCTCAGGACATTTCCAGTTCTCTGGGATCAGCACCAGTCTCTTAAAGAAATCTCATTTATTTCCTCTCTGGTTGTACATTAATTCACTGATTCCCATCAGTTCTCTTTGTGCATGATACTCAACTATTCTCTAGACTAAATCTTAACTAAAAATGTTTCACGTTTTGCATATCTTTTCATATCATAATTTTGGACTCTCTTCTGAAAGTCATGGCTGTGTTTAAAGCATTAGTTTCAGTACTGATTACAAAACAAAAAGTTTAAAATAATAAATGAATTTTTAAAATGCATACATACAATTTGCCGTTCTTTTATACTATAAAAAAAAACATAATATCTTTGATACTATAACAAAATTTGATGGAATCAAATAAGGCATGGAATATTATGTTTAGAAAGCAGGTTATGAAATAGTTTATGTTCCGAAAATATTGTCATGTTTCTGTAACTCAATAAATAAATACAGGTACACAGAGAAAGGACTTAAAGGATAAAAGTTCAGTGTTAGTGTTTCTGAGTGGCTGGATTACTGGTAATTTTTTTCTTCTTTCTCTTAAGCATTTTCTAAGTTTACTACAGTGAACATGTATGACTAGCCCATCAGGCAAAACCCCAACAAATTCTGTAGTAGTGATTTAATAATCTGTGGTCTAGAACAGGAATTCCTCACTAGCTCTTAAGGATCTAGATATGGACTTGGAGGAAAATGGCTATAAAACCCTTGAATTTGTATGCAAAATGTTATTTTGTGTGTATGTAAGCATTGGGGAAAGGAAGGGAGAGGTTGCCATAGCTTTCATCTGTTCTTAAAAAAAGAAACCACCATGATCCAAAAAGGGTTAAAACTAGTCTAGAATTTTGCTTGACTTTACCTCAATTTCTTCTATTTGGGGGATGGTGCATTTTTTAAAGTGCTGAGTGACAGATAATTTGAAACAGGCATTACCAATTCCAATTCAGATATTTAGTATACCTGAACACTTCTTGATCTTAAAGGATTCGTTAAATTTTTAAAACTGTTTAAAAAATGAAGTGAAAAACACTGGGTATAACTTTTGAAACAATCTCTCTAGAATGTTATTGCTAAGCTTTTTAAAGTAAGAAAACTCACTACATTAGATTTTAAGTTCTGCTACTGTCCATTGATCTCCTCTGTCCCCAGGCTCATGGTGTCATCATAAACATGGCCCATGCCACAGTACCAGACTGGAGCTCATCAGCCTCTCTTCTGATTCACTCAGGATGAGAACAAACTTAAAGACAATTTTACTCATCATTGTTTTTAAAATAATGAACTTTCTTGCTGAAGATCAAAGTGCATGGCATGTTTCACTAAATATCTTGCATTTGACAGAAGGAGACTGGGTGATACATTACTGTGATCACATTAAGAACTCTATGTTTTCTTGCCTCAACACTGTGCCTCAACCTTTTTACAGGACAAGAACAAGAGCAATGTATTTCCTATCTGAACATTATGGTCTTTAAATCCAATACCCACAAGTCAGTTTTACTATTCATATAACGACTATTTGCAAACACAGATTCCATCTACCGGTACAGAAGGAAGCATACAAACTTCTCTTTAGCCCCTCCAAAATCCATGATCTTTGTAAGAATATAAACACCCAAGAAGATGGAGTTGCTAGCAGATAGCTCTTCTGCTGACTGCTCTACCATGGTTCTATACAAGTATGACTGATATATTCGACTATTCTAGGTTTGAGATTGTAAAGAAATTATTTAATGTCTTTACTAGCAGAAAATGGTTAACGACAACTCTGACAAAATTTAAAAGAAATGACAGTTTTCATTTATTGACTCAATAGATCTGCATACAGTTCCTATTACCTTTCCCTTTAAATTATTTTCTTCTTATAAATGCTGGAGAAGGTACAGAGGAAAGGGGAGCCTCCTACACTGCCGGTGGAAATGTAAATTAGTATAGCTACCAGTAGGTTCCTTAAAAAACTAAAAATAGATCTACCATATGATCCAGCAAGTCCATTCCTGGGCATACATCCAGAGGAAACCATAATTCATAAAGATAGGTGCACCCCAATGTTCACTGCAGCACTGTTTACAATATCCAAGACATGGAAGCAATCTAGGTGTCCATCAGCAGAGGAAAGGATAAAGGACATGTGGTACATATATACATGGCATATTACTCAGCCATAAAAAAGCGAAACAATGCTATGTGCAGCAACATGAATGGACCTAGAGATTGTTATAGATTGTCACACTGAGTGAAGTCAGAGAGAGAGGAATATCATATGGTATCGCTTATATGTGGAATATGAAAAAATGGTACAAATGAACTTATTCACAAAACAGAAACAGAGTAACAGATGTACAAGAAAAACTTACAGTCACCAGGGGGGAAAAGAGGGGTTAGGATAAATTGGGAGACTGGGACTGACGAATACACACTACTGTATATAAAACAGATGATAAGGAATTAATAAGGACCTACTGTATAGCACAGGGAACTCTACGCGATACTCTGTAATGGCCTAAAAGAGCAAAGAATCTAAAAAAGAATGGATATGTGTACATGTGTAACTGATTCACTTTGCTGTACGCCTGAAACTAACACAATATTGTAAATCAATCTTACTCTAATAAAAATTATTAAAAACAGAAGGGCAAACAAAAAAATTTAAGTTAAAAAAATCGTGTTCTGTTAACTTATCACAGTAGCATTACTCTAGTAGTTATATCATTTAAGATGTTCTCTTTTCCTAACTGCTAAATTGAGTTGGAACCAAATATGGGTTGAAGACTTGTATTCCCCTTAGGGTACCTGAGATGTGCAAAACCTGAGACCCAGAGGTAGAAGAGAAGCAGAACCATGGTTTGAGGAAGTAATTCTGTGGTTGATCCACAGCTTCCTATAGGATCTGCATTTGTTTGGCTTCCTGGGTTGGTGATATTATTATTTATTTGATGATGTATAAAAGTGTGCACCTTAAAAGTATATGTATCAAACAAATTAATATATTCTTCTATATCCACAAGGAAAAAATGTTAAATAATAAAGATGGAAATTAAGTGCTAATCAGAAAGGTAACCCTAAGTTTAATGTTGCTTCTAAAGATAGGATCCTCTGAATCAGAGACTCTAAAGTGTAAGTATTTTTCGAACTTCAAAAGTTAAAGAGTATACGATACGCTAGACTCATGATAGATACTTCCCATGTTCAAACTGTATTCAAGGTTATTTACTTTCCTGATGACTTGAACATGTAACTTTCTCATACAAGATATCACAGGCAAAAGGCAAGACACATGCATGCATAAAATACATATAATGGTTTAATGGAAAACTGTGGTTAAAAAAAAAACTTTGAACCTACTGTTCATGGAAATCCAGCATCGGTGGCTCAAACCGTATAGGTCTGCAATTACCCCGGTACAGAGATATACTGTAAGTAAAAAGAAAACAGTGTTAAGAAGCAATTTTTCAAACTATATATCTCCCCAAACCAAAGTCAGACACTTGAGTTTTTTTATGACAGAGTATCTAGAAAAACGGAGTCTAATGTATTAGAAATGTTTTACTTTTTCTATTAGAATAAATCAATAAATGCATGGTTTTAAAAAAGAAAAAAACAAGTATTTTTCCTATTCAAAGGTACATGGAAACAGAAAATACTCCAGTAGACTGCTGAAATTTATTTGGCTGATGTAACTGATAACTATATACCTTAATATGTTCATTTGGATTTTCTGATAGATGTACAATGAACAATAGTTAACACAACTAACTGTACCTGGAGGCAATATATATAGAAAAAGCCCTGCGATCCCATTTTAACTAAAGTGGCAAAGAACTAAACGAAAATCAATTTGGGGATAGAAGTTTCCAGGAACTGAAATATCTTTAATCTGAGAGTTCAGGACATACTGATCTATGACATCTTGGCCCAAATATTTGAGTATCATTTCTAACTATTTCACTTGATATTAGAACTTCTCACTAAAACAGATCCCTGACTAGCAAACCTACTAGACATCACCACAACCAAATATTGAAGCAAAGTATAAATGACTTTGGTGGGGGAGATCCACATACCTACAGCCATCTGTTTACAAACTAAGAAAGTGAGAAAGTTGGCCACTAAAGTTTCTAAATAGTAGATTACCTTTCTGTTGCATTTTAAGAAATGATGGAAGAGCAAAACTGATTTTTGCAAGACTACTTTATTTCATTACCTCCATAATTCAGAAGAGCACAAGCTTCAAATGATAGAGTAATTTCATTTAGGAAATACATTAGAAATTAAAAGGACATACAGAAAATGTAGAAAATCTAGCTTTAATTCAATTCAATAAAGGTTAAATATTCTAAGTAGTGGAATAATTGAGCTTAAAGAAATAAGGTTTAAAGGTGTTTTCAGTCTCACCGATTAAGACCATTACTCTGTGCTGCTTGATAATCTTCTATATATGTTGAACATTAAATATGAAAAACACAAGAAGGAAAAGACCAAATTTAAGATTATACTTTACCAGAGCACAAAACTAAAGACACTGGGACAATGAAAGCACAATTCCTCGCAAGATAGCTGCCACGTTATAGCCAGAGGTACAGAATGTATTCCCTGTTGACTTCTGCCCTTCTCAAAAAACATACTATTACAAGGATACTCTTCTGCTCCTTTAAAATAATGATACTTATCAGTTCACCAGTTTTAACAGTATGAACCTCAAACTTATGTAAATCTCCATCCAATCAACAAAAAGGTACAATGTAAAAAGTAATGATGTATAAGTCATTAATTCATATATATTAACACTGTGTTAGAAGCTAGAGATACAAACGAGATTAAGACATTTTTTTTTTTCTTTCACAGAACTGAGAACTGCAAGTGGAAATGTCTAAAGTGGTCAGGGAAGGGGGGCGGAAAAGTGCACACCCCACTCACTTGACACAAACACTGAATGTCAGGGGCTGTCTAGTGGCTGGGGCTATGGGAACACGGCACAGAGCCTGTTCTCATGGCACTAACATCCCAGTAGGAAAAACAAAAGCAGAACCTATCATGTGATGATGTCCAACATATAAAGACAAATCAAACACAGCAGGAAACACAGTCAGTCTCTCTGAGGAGGGACACTGGGATTGAGACTGGAGAGGAGAAGATCAGAGGAAGAAAGCAGGGATGTCCTTGGCAT
Source organism: Cervus canadensis (assembly GCF_019320065.1). Lineage (NCBI taxonomy): Eukaryota > Metazoa > Chordata > Mammalia > Artiodactyla > Cervidae > Cervus > Cervus canadensis. The sequence continues at coordinate 3,177,042 of NC_057390.1, forward strand.
GCTGAGGAACAGGGAGGTTGAAGTGGCTAGAGTGCTGGAAGCAGGGAAAAGAGACCAGAATTGAGATCAGAGAGGTACAGAGGCCAGGTCTCATTGTAGGAGTTTGGATTCTATTCTCAGTGTAACAGTAAGCCTCTACAGTGTTTGAAGCAAGGAAGTAACATGACCTTTAAACTAACACATTTAAAAGGTCAATTCCAGCTGCTGTGTGAAGAAGAGACTGCAGGAGCCCAAGAGGCAAGCCCTGTAGTTGTTCAGAGAGGAGGGGACGGTCACTGTGGCCCAGGGAGACAGCAAGATAAGGTGGTGGAAGCTACAGACATCATGCCGAGGGACTGACTGTGGAGAGTAAGGCAAAGGAGACAGGCATCAGGATGACTTAAGATTCTGGCCTGAGAAACTGGATCCTCAGCCATGACATGGGAGTGGGCTGGAAGCAGGGAAGGGCAGTGGGTAGGGATTCAGGAGTACTGTTTCAGACATCTACACCTGTCTTATCTAGATGGATATGTCCAGTACGCAGATAATAATAGATATACATGGTTACTGCTTTATACTAAAAAGTTACTGACTGAGGGAACTGATCTTAAATCTAGTCATTTTGGTGAGTCAATTCTAACGACCTACAGATTCTCTTAAACTTTCCCCTGCCATTGTATGTGGTGTTGCTAAAATGACCGTTATCTTGGATTATCTCTATAGACAAATCACCTGCAAGTAACAACAATTCTATTTCTTCCTTTTAAATCCTCAGACCTTGTTTTCCTTTGTTACGCCTCACCTGGGCTAAGACCTACTATAAAATGTTACAAAGAGGTGGTGTCCAGAAATTGTTATTGTGACATTTACAGGATGCTCCCAGAATATGAGATAGAGGGAACAATATATAAAAGATGATTACCTCATAAATAAATGTGTATTTTCAAGACAATAGGAGATCTGCATCTAAGGAACAATTTAACAGTTGAGTGGGTACAAGACAAATTGTCATAGGCATATAAACTTAATAACAAAACCAAAAATCCAACAACATAGCTGTCGTGTACCCAGAGCTGATTGAAATGGTTGCTACTGTTTATTTAGAATGGCCATGACACTGTGGAGTGCTTTAAAAAGCAAATGTCTACGAATCCATAAGGTTGAAAAATCAAGTGGAGAAGCAGTAAGAAAAATGGTACCTGCTGTCACTTCCAAAGAAACAGAATCTGAGACGTTAAAAAAGTAATACATGATCTTATGCTTTCTGGAGTGATTGCATTTGTTTTGGAAGCCTCAATATTTCTATTTTCATGAAAATATTAACTGCTTATTTTGAGATAAGGAGATGAATAAGGACTATTTTCTGACTTCAAGTGAGAGAACAACTGGAGAGATACAAGAAATCTATGTTTCTTGGTGAACTGTCAAGGTCAAAGTTAAGCATACAGTTCAGTTCAGCCGCTCAGTTACATCCGACTCTCTGCGACCCCATGGACCACAGCACGCCAGGCCTCTCTGTCCATCAACTCCCAGAGTTTACCCAAACTCATGTCCATTGAGTCGGTGATGCCATCCAACCATCTCATCCTCTGTAGTCCCTTTCTGCTCCTGCCTTCAATCTTTCCCAGCATCAGGGTCTTTTCAAATGAGTCAACTCTTTGTATCAGGTGGCCAAATATTAGAGTTTCAGCTTCAACATCAGTCCTTCCAATGAACACTCAGGAATGATCTCCTTTAGGATGGACTGGTTGGACATTCTTACAGTCCAAGGAACTCTCAAGAGTCTTCTCCAACACCACAGTTCAAAAGCATCAATTCTTCGGTGCTCAGCTTTCTTTATAGTCCAACTCTCACATCCATACATGACTACTGGAAAAACCATAGCCTTGACTAAACGGACCTTTGTTGGCAAAGTAATGTCTCTGCTTTTTAATATGCTGTCTAGGTTGGTCATAACTTTCCTTCCAAGGAGCAAGCGTCTTTTGATTTCAAGCGTCTTTTAATTCCAGTCACCATCTGCAGTGATTTTGGAGCCCCCAAAAATAAAGTTAGCTACTGTTTCCCCATCTATTGGCCATGAAGTGATGGAACCGGATGCCATGACCTTAGTTTTCTGAATGTTGAGCTTTAAGCCAAATTCTTCACTCTCCTCTTTCACTTTCATCAACAGGCTCTTTAATTCTTCACTTTCTGCCATAAAGGTGTTGTCACCTGCATATCTGAGGTTATTGACTTCTCTCCTGGCAATCTTGATTCTAGCTTGTGCTTCCTCCAGCCCAGCATTTCTCATGATGTACTCTGCATATAAGTTAAATAAGCAGGGTGACAATATACAGCCTTGACATATTCCTTTCCTGATTTGGAACCAGTCTGTTGCTGCACATCCAGTTCTAACTGTTGCTTCCTGACCTGCACACAGATTTCTCAGGAGGCAGGTCAGGTGGTCTGGTATTCTCACCTGTTTAATAATTTTCCACAGTTTATTGTGCTCCACACAGTCAAAGGCACATAGTCAATAAAGCAGAAATAGATGTTTTTCTGGAACTCTCTTGCTTTATCGATGATCCGTCGGATGTTGGCAATTTGATCTCTGGTTCCTCTGCCTTTTCTAAAACCAGCTTGAACATCTGGAAGTTCACAGTTCACATATTGTTGAAGCCTGGCTTGTAGAATTTTGAGCATTACTTTACTAGCATGTGAGATGAGTGCAATTGTGTGGTAGTTTGAGTATTCTGTGGCATTGCCTTTCTTGGATTGGAATGAAAATTGACCTTTTCCAGTCTGTGGCCACTGCTGAGTTTTCCAAATTTGCTGGCATATTGAGTGCAGCACTTTCACAGCATCATCTTTCAGGATTTGAAATAGCTCAACTGGAATTCCATCACCTCCACTAGCTTTTTTTGTAGTGATGCTTCCTAAAGCCCACTTGACTTTGCATTCCAGGATGTCTGGCTCTAGGTGAGTGATCACACCATCGTGATTATCTGGGTCATGAAGATCTTTTTTGTATAGTTCTTCTGTGTATTCTGGCCACCTCTTCTTGATATCTCTGCTTCTGTTAGGTCCATACCATTTCTGTCCTTTATTGAGCCCGTCTTATGAAATGTTCCCTTGGTATCTCTAATTTTCTTGAAGAGATCTCTAGTCTTTCCCATTCTGTTGTTTTCCTCTATCTCTTTGCATTGATCACTGAGGAAGGCTTTCTTATCTTTCCTTGCTATTCTCTGGAACTCTGCATTCAAATGGGAATATCTCTCCTTTTCTTCTTTGCTTTTCGCTTCTCTTCTTTTCTCAGCTATTTGTAAGGCCTCCTCAGACAACCATTTTGCCTTTTTGCATTTCTTTTCCATGGGGATGGTCTTGATCCCTGTCTCCTGTACAATGTCAAGAACCTCCGTCCAAAGTTCTTCTGGCACTCTGTCTATCAGATCTAATCCCTTGAATCTATTTCTCACTTTCACTGTATAATCTTAAGGGATTTGATGTAGGTCATACCTGAATGGTCTAGTGGTTTTCCCTACTTTCTTCAATTTAGGTCTGAATTTGGCAATAAGGAGTTCATGATCTGAACCACAGTCAGTTCCCGGTCTTGTTTTTGCTGACTGTATAGTTTCTCCATCTTTGGCTGCAAAGAATACAATCAATCTGATTTTGGTATTGACCAGCTGGTGATGTCCACGTGTAGAGTTTTCTATTGTGTTGTTGGAAGACAGTGTTTGCTACAACCAGTGTGTTCTCTTGGCAAAACTCTATTAGCCTTTGCCCTGCTTCATTCTGTACTCCAAGGCCAAATGTGCCTGTTACCCCAGGTATTTCTTGACTTTCTACTTTTGCATTCCAGTCCCCTGTAATGAAAAGGACATCTTTTCTGGGTGTTAGTTCTAGAAGGTCTTGTAGGTCTTCATAGAACCATTCAACTTCAGCTTCTTCAGCGTTACTGGTTGGGGCACAGACTTGGATTACTGTGATATTAAATGGTTTGCCTTGGAAACGAACAGAGATCATTTTGTCGTTTTTGAGACTGCATTCAAGTACTGCATTTCGGACTCTTTTGTTGACTATTTGTTGACTACTTCATTTCTTCTAAGGGATTCTTGCCCACAGTAGTAGATATAATGTTCATCTGAGTTAAATTCACCCATATCAATTCTTACTATAATGCCTGGTGTATGTGAGGATCCCAGTAAATATTTGCTGAATGACTGAACAAATACGTTAGCAAACACCCACAACCTACATTCATATAACGTTTTAATGTTTGCAACTGCTGATGCCGAATAAGTCTTCTCATTGGATCCTTACAGCAACCTTACATAAAGCATAACCTTACATCACATATAAGATATATCAGGCCAAGAAACGATCTTCCGCAGTTTGCAAATGAAAGTTGTGTTCAGAACTTGAGTAGTTTCTCTCAAGGATACACAGCTGGTGAACACAGAACTCAAGTCTCTTTGATTTCTAATCTCCCAACACATGGCTTCACAATCCTAGGAGAAGGCATTATAAAAGGTGGCCTCATGTCAATAATTTAAACCATTACTGATACTCATTCACAACATTCTGGTGTTCAGCTGAAACAAACACTGATAAAACACTATAGGCACATTATCCACCATTATATTATGTAGTCAGCACATTTTTAAACAAAACATTATCAAGTAATTGATAACCATATTAAAAGGGTGAGTCAGGAAGGAGAAAAATATAAATAAAAGTATCTTGGAAAATTCTGTCTTTCATAGTTCTACTCCCATGATCCTGAGATCAAGAAAGCAGAGCTCAAGTCTTTGCAGAAGATCCTGCAAGTCCTTGGGGCTGAAGCAGATGAAAGCGGAAAGGGGGACTAAGCTTTTCATGTGATAAACTTCCCTGGAGCAGGGGTTAAGCTTCACTTCCAGACTGAGGGTTTTCACTCAGGAGAGCAGTACAGGTGCTACAAGGAAGGATGGGGCCGAAGCTCTTGGCTTACTAGAAAAGTCACAGAGCAGCACATGGGCTACACAGCCGGGGAGCACAAAACGTGAGAGATCGCTGCAGAAGTGACTGCTGCTGTTTAGTCGCTAAATTGTGTCCGACTCTTTGCAACCCCGGGCTCCTCTGTCCACGGGACTTCCCAGACAAGAATGATGGGGTGGGTTACCACTTCCTCCTCCAGGGGATCTTACCGCCCAGGGATCAAACCAACTTCTCCTGCATTGGCAGGTGGATTCTTTACTACTGAGCCATCAGGGAAGCCGCAGAAATGACTACAGGAGGTCAAAAGACACAGTGTTCACCTCAGCAATCTCTCTGCCCAGTGGAAACTGGGGGGTTCCCCCAAGGAGAACCTGGGGGAGGCAGCACCCCAGGAGTGGACACCGGAAGCTGCAGTCAGAAGCCAACTTCACCTCAGCTGTGACCTGGGCCTTGTGGACTGATTTGATGATGAGGGTAAGATGCCACATGAGGCACACAAATGTGTCTTAGGCCCGCTGATCCCCTACAACTAAGCCCCAAGGCTTCTATCATCTGATTATAATATACTCTGCAAGTAAGCTGTCTTCTTTCACAAAGCGGATGCGTTTTGTCATTTCATCCATACCTATGCTTTATAAGCTCATCAGAAGTAGTGTCTCCACTGTCCTTCAAGATGTCTTGAGGGAGGAAGTGTATCCTCGGCCCCAGCACAGAGCAGCCTATAAGCCGACTGTGTAGATGCTCGCCCCGCTTCCCTACGGTATAAACTCCCTTGTGACAATTTGCCTTCACTGGCTCCTCTGCTCCTCTCTCAAAGCATTTCCCCCTCTAATTCTTAACTAACTCTCTATATTTCTCTTCCAGCTGAAAGAGAAAACAGTGAATGCTGAACGATTCCATTATAAGAATATCAAAGAGAAAGTAATTCAGGGCTAGTAATCAGAAGATAAGGAATTCGATCTGAAACTCTGCCAGTCTAACCTTGGTTAGCACATCCCTTGGATCTAAGACTCTTAAGAATCCTCATGTATCAAACAAGGGGGCTCAACAAGACAACCAGTTAGGGTCTCCTAAGATGAGAACTCTCTCTCATTATACGATAACCTCTTCCTCTAGGGGCCTGCAGGCAGACCCTTGATGATAACTGAAGACAGAAGTGCAGTCCATAAAAAGTGGCTGGACCACTGGAGACGTCATTAGGGAGCTGTAAAGCTGAAACTCTTCCAAAGTGAGGGGTGTTTCAGCTACAAGTAAACCACTCTGCATGTGATGACATGCAAGTTCAGATTTAAACCTGGTTTTCCATATGCAATACTTGAAAATACATGATACGAGGTGATTTATAATCTGCTTTTCCCTCCTCACCAAACAAGTATGAGAAAAAAGGACAGCAGGAATCCCCCCATAAAGAACTAAAAGTTATGTCGGTATCTTAGTAAATATATAAAACTTTATTTATTAAAAAAAATAAAAGCAGCTATCATGCAGTTAAAAATAAATCTTAAAAGAAGGAAGAAGAGTGGGTAAAATCCAAGATGGCTGCGTGCAGTTAGTACCCGTGTGACCCCAGTGGAGAAGGTGTTCCCAGATTGTTTCATGTAAGGGTCACCCTCCCGCCCCCCAAAGTGGTTGATCCTTGGAACGAGAAGAGGGCGATGTTCGGGGTATATGACAACATCGGGATCCTGGGAAACTTTGAAAAGCACCCCAAAGAATTGATCAAGGGCCCCGTGTGGCTTTGAGGCTGGAAGGGGAATGAACTGCAGTGTTGTATTCGAAAGAAGAGAATGGTAGGAAACCGGATGTTCATTGATGACCTGTACAACCTGAACAAACGCATCAGCTTTCTCTACAAACGCTTTAATCGACATGGGAAGCACCGGTAGAAGAAAAAGCTGGGAGCTGTGGAAGAGGCATGTCTATCACCAGAGAGAAGGGAAAAGGACTTTTCCTTATGAGGAAGGGGGTTTGGATGCTGTCAGTGATAATGCAGGATTCCTTTGTAATCCATTATCCACAACTTTAGTTTCCTCTAAATGCTAGTTTTACTCATTCATGCAAGGAGGAGGTGGAACTCATCCCTAAGTCTTACAGTTTTAGCTTTGGACTTCATCACTTGCCCTTGCAGTCTAGCCATACCTGTAGTGCTTAAAAAAATAGAAAAACCATTGTTGGCCCTTTTGATGTTTGGCCCTTCATATGTTGAAAGTGGTCATTTTAAACTGTCCCATGGGGACTTCCCTGGTGGTCCAGTGGCTGAGACTCTGCACTCCCAACACAGGGAGCTCCAGGTTTGATCCTTGGTCAGGGAACTAGATCCCATATGCAGCAATTTAGACCCAGACCAGTTAAATAAACATTTAAAAAAAAAAAAAAAAAAGAAGGAAGAAGAAATGCACGCATATTACCACCTTACCTCTTCTGTTGGTGTGAACTGAGTCCAAGAGTTGTCTCAGTCTGTGAAGGAAGAAAACCATGGTGAAAACACGGAAACCAGATATACTACAGACATACAGAACACCCGCATATTTTACTACAGCTTCAACTGTGATTTTATATGCACTTTCCGGTTACATCTGATCCCGAAATCATGTGAAATCAACTGTCACACCGTTATTATTCAAATGAGAGAACAATTTGGATTAAATTTTAAACAGACATGGAAATAATACAAAGTACTGATAACGGATTTTTAGAAGTTTGCCAAAGCCATACACCCTATGAGACAAGCCCCCTGTGCGGCTGCACGCGTCTCTCCCTGTTCACTGCTTCCCAGCTGTGTTTAGGGCCTGGTGTACTACGGTTCCTGCCACCACGGAGCGTGAGGTATGTGGGGAGTCAGCCATTTTAAAGCTAAACAAATACATGTTTGTACACTGCATCAAGGACTTCAGAAAATTGCTATGAAACTCGAAAGACACTATGAAAGAAAATAAATAAGTAACAGGCTTAAATATGTCACAAGGGAAGGCCTGTCTGAAGAGATAACATGTATACTGAAGAGCGGGGTGGTGTGGCAGTGGAGAAAACAGCCCCTGCAAGGGCCCTGGTACAGGGGAGAGCATGGGTGCTCTAGAGAGATGGCAGGCTGATCTGGCTGGAGCTTAGAGAAGAGGAGGGGAGCAGAAATGAGCTGCAGGCAAGGCAGCGCCCTGTCATGCTACGCCCTGGTAAGAAGGCGGGGTTGTGTTGTCCTTCAAGTGCAGACAAGGGGTCTGAGGTTGTGGGAGACAGAGACAGACATGGTCCAGACGACCTGAGTGCTAAAGACATTACTCTGGCTGTGGTGTAGGAAATGGACTGGAAGAGCCAGCAGTCACAAGTCCAGGTGCACACCCGAAAGAACTGAGCAACAGAGAGCGGGCGCTGGGCAGGCCTTTAGACACCCATATTCAGCAGCAATGTCCACAGCTGCAACGCGTGGGAGCAACCCATGTGTCTGGTGATGGGTAAATGAAAAAACAAAACAAAACAAAATGTGGCTTACACATACAGAAGAATACTGTTCAGCCTTGAAAAGGAACGAAATTCTGATACACGCTTCTACCTGGATGAACCTTGAAGACTAAGTTGACACTTACGCTACATGAAATAAGCCAGTCACAAAAGGAGAAAAACTACATGATTTCACTTACATGAGATCCTCAGAGCAATCAAAGTCAGAGACAGACAGTGGAATGCTGGTTGCCAGAGGCTGCAGTAAAGGGAACGGGGAATCATTTAATGGGCACAGTTTCAGTGCAGAATGAATAAGAAAGTTCTGGAGCTAGATGGTGGTGATGCAGAAACAAACATATATGTACTTAACACCACTGAAATATACATCTAAATATGGTTAAAATTGTAATTTTATGTTATGTATATTTTACTACCAAAATAAAAAAAGCTACAGTAATCAAACCAGTGTGGCACGGGCAGAAAGACACACAAACAGATCAATGGAACTGGAGAAGGGTCAAAAGTGAACTCACACATTTATGGTCAACTTGATTTTCAACAAAGGCATCAATGTAATTCAACAGAGAAACATACATCTTTTCAACAAACGGTGCTGGGACAACTGGACAAAGCTGTGTGGAAGAAAATGAGCTTTTTAGCCGTGTATTGGGCTTTCCTGTCACTCAGATGATAAAGAATTTGCCTGCAATGAAGGAGACCTGGATTTGATCCCTGGGTTGGGAAGATCCCCTAGAGAAGGAAATGGCAACCCGATCCAGTCTTCTTGCCTGGAGAATTCCCTGGACAGAGGAGCCTGGCAGATTACAATCCATGGGGTCACAAAGAGTCGGACATGATTTTCACTTTTCACTATCCTTGTATCAGACCGTGCACTCAGATTAATTTTAAATAAATCACACTTCTAAGCATAAAATTATAAAGCTTCAACAGAAAAGCATAGGAGATTATCTTTGCAATATTCTAATAGGCAAAGATTTTCTGAACAGTACGAAAAAATATCACTAGTCATCAAAGAAAAAAAAAATCACACATTGGACTTCAGTGAATTTTTGAAAATATGCTCACCAAAAGACACTGTTACAAAAATGAAAAGGCAATCCACATACTGAAGAGAAAATATTTGCAAATCACCTATTTGATAAAGGACTTGTATCCTGAACATATGATGAACTTATGAAGCTGAATAATAAGAAAACCACTCAACATTTTTAAATGGGCAATTCTACAAACGTCAGTGAAGTACATGAGATGATGCTCAGCATCAGTTATCAAGGCATGGTGACCTACAATAATGTCCAACACAGAAAAGACTGTCCATACTAAGGGTTGGCAAAAACATGCAATAACAGACTTTCATACACTGCTGGTGGGAATGTAAAACAAAATCATCATTTTAGAAGAAGCTTGGCAATATCTGAAGTTAAAACACCTATAAGTGTGACCAACCCACTCCACTCCTAGATAATTGCCAAAGGGAAACAAAAGCATATATCCAAACACAAGAATGTTTATAGCACCTTTATTCACAGTAGGTCCAATACTGGAACAATCCAAATTTTCATCAACAGATGAACTGACACATGGACTGTGGTATGAACAATGGAAAACTACACAGCAATAGAGAGTCAACGTAAAGACTGGAAACCTTTCTTTTTTTCTATTAAATATTTCTTTATGATTTTGGAAAAAATATTTTTATTTTCAAAGAATAGAAAATAACATTTGAATGGGGAAAAAAGCATAAACTATTATACATGCAACACTGATGACTCTTAAAATAATTATGCTCAGTCAAATTCCCCAAAAGTATATTCTATGTGATTCTGTTTATACAAAATGATTTAAAATATAAACTGATAGTGTCAGAGAGCAAGTGAGTAGTTGCCTAGAGACGGAGAGTGAGGCTGAAGAGATTACCAAGGGTCACAAGTAAACTTTGGGGGCCTTCGATACATGTATTTATTATCGTGATTGTAGTAATGCTTTCACATGGGTAAAATATGTCAACCTTTCCAAACCGTACACTTAACAGTTTACTATATGTCACTTTTACTTCAATAAAAAGTACAACCTAAGAATTCCAGGTCTGTGGCCCCCATCTGGAGTCAACAGAAAAGAGACTCAAGAAGTATATCATCCATGTATACTTTCTGAAGGGGAAAAAAAATATCTTCATGAAGAAAATCTGGCCAAGAAGATTACTCATGAAGAATTGCAAATAAGGAAGCTGTCTTGTGAAAGATAAGCAGATACAGTAAAGGAACTGTGGAAATAAGGTTTGCAAAGCTGAAAGTAAATATTGTTTTTGAAGTATAAGACACAAAATAGAAAAACAGAAAAGTCATTTAACTATAATAAACAAGAATAAAGATCTCAGCACATGCCAATAATAAAACTCCAAATATTGAGAGAAAAGAGAAAATCATAATAGACACTATTGTGTGTCTGAAGTAACTTAAGAAATAAAGGTTTAAAAATATCTTAAGTACATATCAAAATTAAGCCTCTAAATCAAGAGATAAAACAAAAGGCAAGTATAAAAATTAGATGGACTACATTAAACACATAATTAAATGAAATAAACTTCTCTATTAAGAAAAACAAAAGGATAGTGTCAAAAAAGCAAAGTCCAACTATGAACTGTAAATACCTAATATAAAATGATGCAGAAAATCTTGAAAGCTGAAGAATGAGAAAAAATAAACAGGGTAAATATCTCCACCTTCTCTCCCCAAAAAGAAGAGAAAAATCAAGCAAATAAGCATTATATTAGCAACAATGAAAAGATCTTGCTACCGTGTGCAAGTATTTTTATAACAGCAAAAAGAAAGGAAAAAAAAGAAACTGGGGAAAAGAATACTGTAACTGAAACGTAAGCAAAGAGCAAGAGGCAATTCACTTAAAGAAAAACAAATGGCCACTAGTCAGGATGAAAAAGACGGCTAGCAAACTAAACTGTGAAGCAATCCCTACAAGAAACTCAGATTTCCTGTTTCACTGTGTGATTGGCAGAAACCTCTGAGCTTCATGCTCAGAGATAAGGGTCTGCCAGGAGTACTCAGGGCCCAAGAAAATGCCTGTGCCATATATTTCTGTACCTTCTATCAAATAGAAGACATACTTACAATATTGCAAAGTAAACTTCACTGAATCACAAATACATGAAGTTGGTGACGCCTGACACACCGCAAACGGTATCTATCTACAAAGATAAGCACAGACTCCTTCCTGCCCACAATTCAGACTCCAACTCTTCCACAGCATTTAAGGGCTCCGATCTCGGCCTACCTCACTGTTAGGCCCCACATTCCAGAGGAGTCTGAGCACTCTCTCTCTCTCAGAGAGCATCCCACAGGGATATAGAGGAGGAAATTCTCCCAATCAAACGGAAAAGACTCTGCAAACATATATATGTGCTGTTTCAAATATTATTAAACTCTCTTCTCACAAAAATAATATATGTTTATCCCTGTAACCTAGTGCTTCTCAACTGGGGGCAATTTTTGTCTTCCAGGGGCATTTGGCAACATTCAGAGACTTCACTTTTCTGGCTTGCCAGGCGGCATGTAGGGTCTTGGTTCCCTGACCAGGGATCCTTGCAGTGGAAGTGCAGTCTGACCACTGGGCTGCCAGGGAATTTCCAACATATCCTTTAAAGACTCTGTATACCTAAAACTGACTTCTTTTAGCTTAATTGTTTAAGCTTAATTTTTCAGCTTGTGCTGAAGCTGGCCACTCATTTCCTTTTACACATATTTTACGCTATTTTCTTAGCAGTTACCCTAAGTGGAGATTGTAATTTGTATGTCAAATTTGCAACAAACTTGTTTGAATTAATACCAGTTTAGCTTCAATAGTCTATTCAATTCTGTCATTTTGCTATTTGTTTTCTAAATGCCCTATACTGTTTTCATTCCTCATTTCCTTTAATCCTGTCATCTTTTGTCTTAGGTGACTTTTTGGAAGTGAAATGTTTAAATTCTTTTTGGGTATTTCCTATATAATTTTCTTTGTGGTTACCATGGGTATTAATCAAATATCCTAAAGCTGTAACACTTTAATTTGAATTTTTATCAGCTTTAACTCAATCACACTCAATGTGTACTTCTTTTCAGCTCCATCCCTGCTTCTTTCAGTTGTTGATGTCACAAAATTTATTCTTTATATACTTTGTATCCAAAACCAAATAATTATTTTAAGTATATTAGTCTTATGTAGAAACCAAAAGGTGAAGTTACAAACCAAAGTGGCACTAATCATTGCTTTTAGACTATTAGGATTTTGTTTTTTTTTAATGTATTAGTCTCTTAAATAACGTAGAAAACAAAAAGTGGAGTTTGAAACCACTGTTCCAATAATACCAGCTTGTAAATTGCCCATGTTTTTACTTCTGTGATCTTTATTTCTTCACGTGGCTGTACGTTGTTTAGTGTTCTTTCATTTTTACCTGGAGGACGCTCTTCAGCATTTCTGGCAAGGGTTACATCTAATGGTAATGAGCTTCCTCAGCTTTTATTTATCTGGGAATGTCTTAATTTCTCCCTCACTTCTGAAGAACAGGTTTGCCAGAAATAGGACTCTTGGTTGATAGTCTTTTCCTTGTAGCACTTTGAATATGGGGCCCACTGCCTTCAGGTCTCCAAAGTTTGCGATAAGAGATCTCTTAATAACTTATTGAGGATCCTTTTCACGTGATGAGTCCCTTTTCTCTTGTTGAAGATTTTGTCTTTTAAAGGTCTGATTTAACATGTCCCAGTGTGCACCTCTGAGTTCATCTTACTTGGAGTTCACTGGGCTTCTTGGATACTTACATTCACATTAATTTGTGACATTTTCAGCCATTATTTCTTCAAGTGTTCTCTCTGTCTCTCTTTTTATTTTTTAGGACACTGCATATGTTGGTCCACTCGATGGTCTTAGGATCCAGTGCTTTTCTTTAATCTTTCATCTTTCTGTTCCTCAGAATCAAGAGTTCTTCATTTCAGTTACTGTACTTTCAGCTCAATTTACTTTTTGATTTCTATTTTCCCCAGCTTCACTGAGGTATAATTGGAAAATAAGAATCACTTATATTTAAGGTGTACAATGTGATGTTTTAACACACATATACATTGTGAAATGATCACTTCATAAAATTTTCTTTTGTGAGAACAATTAAGAACTACTAGCCGAGCAAATTTCAAGTATACAACACAGTATTATTAACTACAGCCATATTGTACACTAAATCTCCTGAACTCACTAATCTCCCCAAACTGAAATGTTGTACAATAACTGAAATGAAAACGTCATTAGAGAGACTCAAAGGCAGATTTGAGCAAGCAGAAGAAAGCATCATCAAACTGGAAGATAAGACTATGGAAATTCTTGATTCTGAGGAACAAAAAGATGAATGATTAAAGGAAAGTCAGTATTACTCTTAACAGGAACACCCAACTGCTCTTGGCCTGTGCCCTTCTAGGGGTGCCTGTGCTTCTTATACGGATTCTAATCTCTCATCAAAGTACTTTGGTATCAATAGTTACTGTCATGTTAGTGTTTCTGAACAAGAATGAGAGCTACGGTTGCCAATGTTGCCATCTTGATAACATCACCCTCTTTTACTTTTTTTTTTTTCTTTTCCTCTTTTACTTTTTAGGCTTTCTATATTTCTATTGATATTTTCATTTTGTTCATATGTTGTGTTTTCTTGACTTTCTCCACATCTTCCTTTAGCTCTTTGAGCATCCTTAAAATGACTGCTTTTAAAGTATTTCTACTTTAAATTTATACAGCAGATCTGCTATCAGGTCTTTTTCAGAGACGGTTTCTGTTCATTTATTTTTTTTGTTTGAATGAGTCATTTTTCATGTTTTTTTTTTTTTACACACTGTGATTTTTTTTTTCCATTTATTTTTATTAGTTGGAGGCTAACTACAATATTGTAGTGGTTTTTGCCATACATTGACATGAATCAGCCATGGATTTACATGTGTTCCCCATCCCGAACCCCCCTCCCACCTCCCTCCCCATCCCATCCCTCTGGGTCTTCCCAGTGCACTAGCCCTGAGCACTTGTCTCATGCATTCAACCTGGGCTGGTGATCTGCTTCACCCTTGATAGTATACTTGTTTCAATGCTGTTCTCTCAGAACATCCCACCCTCGCCTTCTCCCACAGAGTCCAAAAGTCTGTTCTGTACATCTGTGTCTCTTTTTCTGTTTTGCATATAGGGTTATCGTTACCATCTTTTTAAATTCCATATATATACGTTAGTATACTGTATTGGTCTTTATCTTTCTGGCTTACTTCACTCTGTATGATGGGCTCCAATTTCACCATCTCATTAGAACAGATTCAAATGAATTATTTTTAATGGCTGAGTAATATTCCATGGTGTATGTGTACCACAGCTCTCTTATCCATTTGTCTGCTGATGGGCATCTAGGTTGCTTCCATGTCCTGGCTATTATAAACAGTGCTGCGATGACACTGGGGTGCACGTGTCTCTTTCAGATCTGGTTTCCTCAGTGTGTATGCCCAGGAGTGGGATTGCTGGGTCATATGGCAGTTCTATTTCCAGTTTTTTAAGGAATCTCCACACTGTTCTCCATAGTGGCTGTACTAGTTTGCATTCCCACCAACTACACACTGTGATTTTTGTTTAAAACTGGATATCTGAATCTAATAACATAATGACTCTGGATGTCAATCTCCTCCTTTTCCAGAGTTTGCCACCTGCTTGTTTCAGTTTATTGTTTTTGGTTTTATGATTTTTTGCAGGCTGTATTTATGCCAAAGATAAGCCTGAGGTCTAACCTTAAGGTCTTCTCAGGTCTTCTATGAACCCAGGTCCTTCCCTGAACATTCAAAATGATTTTTCCAATTTCTGCCAATTATGCAATAGCTTTTGAAGGTTGTTAGACCTTTAAAAATCTTCTAGGTCACTTAAGGATGAAAGTGAAAGTGAAAGTGAAGTCGCTCAGTCATGTCGGACTCTTTGCAACCATGATGAACTTTTTAACAGTGGGGGAGCTGCGACAACAACAGCCACCTGCCTCTTTGTCTAACCTCTGAGATCAAAAGCAGCAGTGAGGACAGGGCTCCCCAGTACTTGGAGGACGGAGCCCCTTTTCGGCCACCCAGGCTCCTGCAAGCTGCGGGCAAGCAGTTTGACGCACACTGCACAGTGGCCCTGCCATGGGGGCAGCGGGTGAGGGTGGGTAACTGCTCTTATGCTAAGAGC
This sequence comes from Cervus canadensis, assembly GCF_019320065.1. NCBI lineage: Eukaryota > Metazoa > Chordata > Mammalia > Artiodactyla > Cervidae > Cervus > Cervus canadensis. The sequence goes on from NC_057390.1 coordinate 3,192,663, forward strand.
TGAAACGGGCCATATTCTACTTTAATTTACCTCAAGCCTTCCCCTTGAAGTTACAAGCCTTCAAAAGACTCCAGGGTTCCAAAATAGTTATACTATTTTGTTATTGGTGAAAGGTCATATAGATGACCTCCCACATAGATGTTTCTCCCATACAGATGTTCACTTGTTCCAGCACCCTTTACTGAGTGTTCCCCAATATTCTTCAGTGATTCATAAATCAAGTATTCGTATATGTATGAGTCAGGCTGGACTCTGTTGCCTTTTCTGATCCATAAAAGTGGTTTAATTCATATGGTTCAACATAAAATGTAGAAATGCACTTGTGTTTTTACATGTCAACTGTTAACCAGAAAACTTGCTAAAGTGCTTACTGAATCTAATAACTTATCTCCAGACTCTGGATTACCTCCATAAACTTATCATAATCTGAGGTGAATAACATTTTGTTTCCTCCTTTCCAATCCTTTTAAGTTTTTGATTATTTTTCTTGCCTTACTGGCTACAATTAGGATGATGTTGAGTATCAGTAGTATTTAGTGGGCATCTCTAACCCAGTCTTCATCTCAGAGATAAAACTTGCAGCATTTCACTGTTAAGTATGCTCTCTACTATAATTTTTTCCACACTGCTCAACAGATTTTTTTTTTTATGATTATGTGTCAGCTGGGATTCTCAGCAAGTTCCTGAGAAAGAATCCTCAAGTTATTTGTGCTCATCTTGTTCTCATCTAAGAAATGAATTTAGCTTCCTTGTTGTATACACCAAAGCTTAGTAGCCCTGTCAGCCAGGAATGACAACAGCCAAAGCACCACCTACAGAACACGTAGGCTAAGAGGACTGCTACAATTTCTAATCATACCCTGGTATCACCAGTGGTAACAGGAGGAACGCACTGGAAAGAACTGCACATGTGTCCTACTGTGGAAAGAGCTCTGATACCAGGAAGCTGTGTAATTATTAGATGCCAGATTCTTGCTCCAACAACTGAATACTGAGCAAATTATTTAACTTCTATGAGCCTTGTCTTCCTTATCTTTAAAAAACAAGGAAATCAACTCCAATTATCCTAGCAAATTTTTTATGAGTTGGAACAATTTTGGTTGATGTATCATCAATTAATTTTTAGGACTTAAAAAATCACTATGAGCCAAAACACAAAAATATAACATAAATTCCACTATCTGGGAGGGAATGCTCTCAGGCAAAATTCTAACTTTAAATCATGTCAAACAAAGCTGCTGTTTTGACTCTCTCCTTGCACCAGCTTTGGTTTAATTTGGAGAAACCTGATATGCATTCTGCCACAGAAATACTACGTGTACATAGTGTTGTTCTAATCACAAGGAACCAGGAGCTGTTTAAGAAACAGCTGAACTTAACGGCAAATTATTGCCAGAAAGAATGACATTACGTCAAAATCAAAACTGCCGTTCCTAGGAAATATCCTTCAACATTAAAATGAATGATTCTTACACATTTCTATTCAAAGGGTCTAATATTCTGCTACTTGAAGATATATAATCCATTATAATGCACAATCCAAGATATAGCACCCCAACATCAGGCACCCTGCAAGAGTCTCAATGAGGTTTCACTGTGGCTGATTTTACCAATTTAGTACTACCTGCCCTTAACATTCCAGTCTAAAATTATCTTTGGTATAGAATTCTGAGGTCACCCCCAAGCTCTGGTCCAAGCATAGCAGCAGACCCAAAGAGTATGAGCAAATGACATCCCAGGTGATAAGTCCTTCCACACCCACGTCCTTTTAGATATGGATTGACAGCCCCCCACTCCCACCACCAGCAAAACACGTCAAGCTTCAGAATTTTCAAAATGGGTTATCCACTTGCAACCCATGTGTCTAGTTCCTAAAAGACATAAATCCATCTTTAATCAGTAATACATAACTACACTTGGAGAATTGTTTTTAGAAATTCAGTACTGAGTTGCCTGCTCTCTAGAGCCTACAAATCACCAAAAGTGAGATTTTTTAAATGGTCATTCCTGTAGGTTCTCCAAGTTCTTACCCTGCAAGAGATTAAAGAACTAGAAAAAAGGAGACTAAGATCCTTTTCTCACAAGGTGGCTTTACAAACCCAGAGATCATTATATATCTTGTTTTATTCACTTTTAAAACATAAAAAGCCACACAAAGACGTTTTGTAAGTACAAGGTAGCCAGTGCCTGATGTATGTGCTTCTTAACATCTCTTACATACAAGTAGAGTAAGTTAATCTAAAAATTTAGAAGCAGGGAAACAGTTGTCATCCAAAGCATCTATTTGCTTCACTGTCAGAGAAAAAGAACCTTACGACCCATCACTTTTTTCCTTGCTTTTTTGTCTTAGTGTCTAAAACCTAAATTTACACTACAACACAAATCTTATAAATCTTACTCCAGGCCCCTAGCAAAATTATTTCTCTACTGCCTTGATCAAACTTTAATTTTTACTTTCCTGCCCTCATTATGAGCTTCAGGAAATGTTTTTTTTCAGAACTATATTTAAGTCATGTATTTAGTTTATAATTAAGTAAACAAATACATCATTGGCAGCATCATGTAACAGAGATATGAACAATCACAAATATATCTCTACCACACCTGAAGTGAGAAGAACAGAATTCTAATACCAGTCCCATTACTGCAAAGTCATGAAATTTTGAGCAACTTTCTAAATCTTTTAAACCTTGATTTCCCTTGAATATAAAAAGTAAAAAATTATCAGTCATGTTACCAAATAACATGACACTTGAAAACACATGTTCTTATTATTATGAAGCTGGTAATACTATAGGATAAGCATAGAATACGGTAAAAGTTTTGAAGAAAGGAGAAAATCAGCTATGAAAATCAGGAGTGGTTAAAATGTCATTTATTGTCTCTTTCAGTTCTGAAATCCTAGAACTGATTTTTGAGCTGGGAAATCTAAGACAGGCTTCATGCTGATATGTGAGCTAGATCTGAAAGGAAGGATAGGGTTTTTTATCAGATCACACTTTCTAATTTTATGCACAATGTATTTAAAGACATGGCTTAGGATGGCTAGGGGAAGGGTAACATAGATGTAAATCCACAGTACATATACCCTCTGGAGTTCTCTTCCAGATAAATATCTAAGGTCCAGCATCCAACTTCATGTGTTTTCCTCACTGGTTCCAATACTCATAGAGTTTACCAGCAATTCCACTGCTCCTGATCTGACACTCACCACCTATCCTCCCAACATCCCCTACAAATATTTAATTTAAAAGATAATTCACACAGCTAAGAAGGCTTGTATTATTACTCATGACTCTACTGACCTGTCTGCATATAAAGCTCATAAAATATATTTCATTTGAACCAGTTACATTTTAAAAGAAAAATAATAATCAGATTTTATTCAAGGCTTGATAATGAGCCTTGAATAATTCTTCAAACTTAAAATAAAATTACCTGTAGAAGCCCTCCATCATCAAAACGCAGCACTTCTATTATGCTCTCCGACTGAATAAATGCTGTAATGGAAACAAAACAGATCGTCACTTAACAGGAAAAGAAATTTCATTTAAACAAAATCTTTTAATTTAATAATTGCTACAAGCTAATACTTTTAAAACATACTACTGCTTGATGGTGATGGTTAAAGAGGAAAATGTAACTAATACTTCAGGATTTTAGTAACTATGAAATGCTTGAACTAAAACAATCCAGTTAGAAAGTAGTTTTAACAACCTGCAAACTACGTAAGCCACTCACAAAATATTTATTCCTGCTATACTGCCAGAAAGCATGAAATAAAGTTCAACTAGCTGCAGTAATTGTGCTCCAAGTATTTACCTAACTGATTTGAAAACTTACATCCACAGAAAAATCTGCAAGCAACTCCTTATAAAGCAGGTTTGTTCATAACTTTCAAAAACTGGACACAATCAAGATGTCCTTCAATAGGTGAGTAAAGAAAAAGCTGGCCTGAAATTCAACATTAAAAGAACTAAGATCATGGCATCTGGTCACATCACTTAAGAGCAAATAGAAGGGGAAAAAGTGGAAGCAATGACAGATTATGTTTTCAGGGGCTCCAAAAAACCACTGCAGATGGTAACTGCAGCGATGAAATTAAAAGACACTTGCTCCTTGGAAGGAAAGCTATGACAAATCTAGACAGCATATTAAAAAGCAGAGATATCACTTTGCCGACAAAGGTCCATACAGTCAAAGCTATGGCTTTCCAGTAGTCATGTACAGATGTGAAAGATGGACCATTAAGAAGGCTAATTGATGCTTTCTAATTGTGGTGCCGGAGAAGACTCCTGAGAGTTCCCTGGACTGCAAGGAGATCAAACCAGTCAATCCTAAAGGAAATCAACCCTGAATATTCACTGGAAGGACTGATGCTGGAGCTGAAGCTCCAATACTTTGGCCACCTGATGCAAAGAGCCAGCTCACTGGAAAAGACCCTGATATTGGGAAAGATTGAAGGCAAAAGGAGAAGGGGCCAACAGAGGATGAGATGGTTAGATAGTATCACCTACTCAATGGTCATGAATATAAGCAAATTCTGGAAGACAGTGGAGGATAGAAGAACATGGCATGCTGCAGTCCATGGGGTCACAAACAGTCAGACACAATTTAGCAACTAAATAACAACAACAACAGAGACAAATGTAGATTATCCATACAATGGAGTATTATTCAGTGATAAAAAGTAAAAGAAAGGGCTGCATGCTCTATGATTTTAAGTATATGACATTCTGGAAAAAGCAACACTATAGAGATGGTAATAAGGTCAGTGGTTATGAGGGGTTTGGAGAGAAAGGAAGAGTGAAATAAGGAAATCATATGGTATTTTTCAAAGCAGTCTTCTACATGACACTGCAATGTGAGATGCATATGACCCTATGCATTTATTAAAAACAGAACTTTACAACACAGTGAACCTACTGTAAGCAGTTTTAAAAAATCATTTAGGAGATCAGGAATCCCAGGGCAGACTATAGAATATGACAAAACCACTTATTTCTATGCCAAAAGTATGAAACCATCTCATGGAAGGGGGTGAGGTGAAAGGTGCTGACCTAAGTAATTTGGAAATGAGTGGAATCAGTAAGACTAAAGGCAAATGAAACTGTACATAAGCACTATCTTTAGGTGATAAAGTTATTTTCCACAGGGGTTTGGGTTAACCATCCGGATGCTGCTCTACATGTATTCTCGAATTCAACCATTAAATGTATGGATGGTGGATGGTGATTGTCAGACTTCTCACTGTTTGAGAGTTCACAAAAAAGCAAGGGAAGGAGGCTAGAGTGATCCACCTGGTAATGGATTAGAGTTAACAACGTCAGCACAAACTCGTGTTGAGTGTAACAAAGATACAGATGGTTACCTGTAGAAACATTTACTGATGTGCCTATACACTGGTAGGTATACACACATATATTACAGCCTAACAGCAAAAAGCATATATACAGCACACAGATCTTGGGTCCTAATACCATTCTCCAATAAAAGGAATGGGGGCTTCTTACACAAATGGCTGGATCTAGGACTGGGGTGGCGGTAGCAGGGGGTTGGGGGGGGAGCGAAACACACAAGGTGAAACTTGTGCCAGAAAGAAAATGCTTAAGAGAAAAAAAGACAAAACAAAAAACCCTCCATTGATGCGGATATGTCAGAGAGATGTAAGAGTTAACAGGAAGAGTTCCCAAATGGCCAAAGCTACAACAACTTGAGCAATAAAGTCAAGTACTACTGGATTAAAACCCAAAGTATAAAATAAATATGTATGAGTCTACACTGGTATAAATGAATGAATGTATGAATAAATAAATAATGATGGAGAAGAATTCTAAATAATTTATGTAGAAGCTCTTTTACTTAGAAGGTGGAACATAACTGCCCTTTCCTTAAGCATGGGATGCACATGGTGACACCTTCCAAAGAAAAGAGTATGGAAAAGAGGAAAAAGAGAGTAACTTTACAATGGAGAAACCTGACAAATGTCACCTCAGTCAGATGATCAAGGTCAACATCCAGAGTGAAAGTCATGGGGACAGCACCCTTGATATGCTGTAACGAAAATGGCACTTTCTCTCTGTGGTCTCCCTCCCAAAATCATGCAACTCCAGACTCATCATGAGAAAAACATCAGACAAATCCCAGCTGAGGGACATTCTAGAAAAACACTTGATCGGTACACTCCTGAAAACTGTTGAGGTCATCAAATATAAGAAACGTCTGAGAAACCGTCACAGATCAAAGGAGCCTAAGGAGACATGTTTACTAAATGTAATGCTGTATTTTGGGTGGCATTCTGAAAAAGAAAAGGGAAAAACTTTTCATTTAGGTAAAAACTGAGAAACTTGAATAAAATATGAACTTAATAATAATGTACTAAAACTGGTTCAATTGTAAAAAGAAAAAAAAAGACCATATAAGTATGAGATGTTAATAACAGGGCAAACTGGGCAAGGGGTATACGGGAACTCTGTACTATATTTGGGATTTTTATGTAAATCTAAAACTGTTCTAAGATGAAAGCCTACTTTTTAAAACCCAGGAAACAGTGGTGTTTTACTTGGTTTAATATGACCCTCCCTGACTCCTCTTTGCTGGTTTGTGTATTCAGGAAGAAGCCTACTGTCTAATCCCATCTACCTGGCTTTTCCAGTGTGACCAAAGCTGAAAGTCAGAGGGCAGTCAAGATGCCAGCAAATTAATTACATCACTTTACATTTACATTTACATTACATACTTGGATGTGTCTTTGCTGCCTGCTGAGCATCCATTTCTTCTTACTCTGATAATAGCACCCTGATTTTATTTTGTGGAAACCCCTGTCCCTCCATTTCTCGTGTTTCTCTTCAACCTCAGTGTCAACTTGCTCTACCCTGAGGAGCATTCCTCACCAGTTCCTCATATACAGAGAACGTTCAACAATTGTGTGTGTGAATGAAATTCCATCTTTTTGCTCAGGCACAAGTACTGGTTATCTGCATCCACTGATACAAATGAATTCCTTCTGATTCTCTCTAGTCCTACCTTGAGGTTGGATTTCCAAACTAAGATCAGAGCTAATAGCTACAAGGGAATTACTGACATAGAGTACATCTGGAGTACACAAAAATGTATCTAAATAAAGCAACAATTAAAAAAAAAAAAAGGACTGTGAAATAAAAGGCTATGCCCAGCATACCCAACCATTTCTCATCACTTCCCCCTCCTTTTAACATAAAGTGACATTTTAGATGATCCAGAAAACCTTTTTGTTATGCTCTTGTGGAACACAGGTATACTGATGCAAGGACACAATGACCAAACAAGAATTAACTGAAATAGCCAGACACCCACAATATAACAGACAAAAAGTCTAACTCCCAGTTAGAAGCTTTCCATCTAGCTAGCAGAGACAACGAAAAAGTAACAGAAATGTGCTGTATTTGGTGGCTGCCATTAGAGTTATGGTTTTTCCAGGAGTCATGTACAGATGTGAGAGTTGGACCATAAAGAAGGCTAACAGCCAAAGAACTGATGCTTTTGAATTGTGGTGCTGGAGAAAACTCTTGAGAGACCCATGCACAGCAAAGGAGATCAAACCAGTCAATCCTAAAGAAAATCAGTCCTGAATATTCACTTGAGGAACTGATGCTGAAGCTCCAATACTCTGGCCACCTGCTGAGAAGTGTCAACTCACTGAAAAAGACCCTGGTGCTGGGAAAGACTAAGGGCAGGAGAAGAAGGGGGCGACAGAGTATGAGATGATTGGATGGCATCACCGACTCAATGGACATGAGTCTGTGCAAACTCCAGGAGACAGTGAAGTACAGGGAAGCCTGGCATGCTGTAGTCCATGGGGTCACAAACAGTCAGACACAACTTAGTGATCGAACAACAACATTAGTTATGAAACAACAACCATCACGTAAGATTCCATCAACAACCAAGGTCAGACCTTTATCTAACTGATGAGAGCTTTCCTAAATATAGAAAAGTAGTAATATAATTTGGGTACATAATACCTAATATAATAATATAATTAGGAGCTTTAAGAAAAAATACATGAGATATCTTAGGTGGAAAAAAAAGAAAAAAGACCAGCAACTATTATAAACTCCTAAAAGGAGAATATTGTGTTATACATCAATAGTTTTCCTTAAAGGATGTAGAAATGAACAGGATTCAACTCTGGCATAAAACAGAGTATTTTACTTTAAGTGATCAATCTTAATAACTTTAAATTATATGTCTAGAAAAGCAGAAGTGACACTAGATATGTACTTAATCATTTAATGTGTTAGCAGTTACTAAGGTATAAATTACAAAAAGGAACCCAAGCAAGTCAAATTCCCATATCGCCACATCTCTAGATTGGAAACCACAAAGGACAGCTACTTCCTCTCTTTAGAATTTCTGTCCCTTATTTTATACGCTAATGGAATTCTAAACTGTCCCAATGTTTTCCAGTTAGAGCAGCAACCAGATGTAGAAGAAAGAATGATGTCTAGGGGACTTTCCTGGCTGTCCAGTGGTTAAGAATCTGCCTTCCAGAGCAGGGATGTGGGTCTGCTCCCTGGCTGGGGAACTAAGACCCCACATGCCGCATGGCTACTAAGCCAGCACACTGCAACTAGAGAAACCGTGTGCGCTGTAACTAGAGGAAGCCTGAGTGCCACAACAAAGACCTAGTGCAGGAAAAAACCCTGATAATTATCAATCACTGTGTTACTGAACGTCAAACTCATTCTATGACATAGATATTATGGATTCCGTTTGAAGATAAAGATTCAGTGAGGTTAGGCTCAAGGTCACTCAGCAAGAAAGTGGCTTGAGAGGGGCCATAAATTTCAACCATGGGACCAGAAACTAAGCTTCTACACCCATAACTGTTTACTTTCAAAATAAAGTGATGCAAATGCTCAAAACCAGCAGTACCTTCAAGCGACCTAACTTTTAAAATCAGGCCTATATTCCTATACAAAGGGAGGAAAGCAGGATACATAAACACAAGGGTTCTGGCTTTTAGGATCCTACTAGCATTCACTCTATGAAATTGAGCTCAGTAAGATGTACTTTAAACTTCTCACATTCACCTACATCACTATGATATCTGAGAGTAACAAAGATATTTATTTTCTGTGGGAAAAAGTCTGTCAGTTATTTAATCACTTATATTCAAAACAGAAGATCAGAAATTGAGTTTACTTCCCCAATGCATTTTAGTAAAGAATAAGACAAAAATATCTTCACTTTAAAGATAAATCTTTCTCTACTATAATAGGGATAATTTATAACAATTTTTTTTCCTTTTAGGTAGAGATTCTTTTTCCTGAATATAGCAAATGATGACTAGATACAGTGCTTGTTTCCAGACATCTTCTATAAGTCATTGAAACAATGAATGTTGTAAATAAATATGTCATCACCAACTCAATGGACATGAGTTTAAGCAAACTCTGAAAGACAGTGAAGGACAGCGAAGCCTGGCATGCTGCAGTCCGTGGGGTCACAAAGAGTCAGACACAATTGAGCGACTGAACAACTATCGACTTTACAGAAATAAAAGGCACCTGCCAACCTTACAGAAACAGATAAATAAGAGAATAACTAGAACAACTTTTCACCAGCGAGTTAGATGCATGGACAAACACCTGGAAAAACACAAACTACTGAAATTAAGTTGAGAACAAACCTGAATGGACCTGGAACAGAGACTGAATTTCTAACTAAAATTCTTCCTACAAAGTAAAACCTAGGGACAAATGGTTACATTCCACCAAATGCTTAAAGAAGAAGTTATACCAAGGCTTCACAAACTTCCAAAATAAAGCAGAGGAGGAAAACACTTCCCAACATATTCTGAAGCCTTAATACTGATACCAGAATCAGATAAAGTTATCACAAAAAAAGGAAACTATAGCTCAATATCCCTTATGCATATGGATATCAAGTCCTCGAGAAAATACAAAATACACTTCTAGCAACATATAGAGGCTTATACATCATGATCAAGTGTAAGACTAATATACTTTACACTGCAAAGCTTCAGTGAAAGAAATTAAAGACCTAAATAAATAGAAAGACATAGGCTGGAATACTTAACAATGTAAAGACTGTAATACTCCCTAAATTATCTTAGATTCAATGCAACTGTTATCAAAATCCCACTTTTTCCCCCCAAATTGATCCTAAAGCTCTTAAGAAAGTGAGAGAAATCCTTAATAGCCAAAATAACCTTGACAAAGAAGAACACAGTGGAGAACTCTTAACTTCATGATTTCAAAACTTCCTACAAAGCTAC